>NW_021620929.1:6153144-6187791 GCF_004785775.1 Grammomys surdaster
ACACACACACACACACACACACACACACACACACACACACACACACACCAGGAGCAGCAGCAGCAGCAGCCAAGTCACATATACCAGAGACAGAACACTTGGATTTTGCAAAGATCTGTGTAACACTTTCTGTGTCTACAGCAATCCATCTGTAGAAGATCCCAACTCTATGAGTTTTCCTTTCATCTTCTTCAGACTTTTCATAGATTTCTATGGATTACTATTCTGTGACAAAATCCTTCCCACCCCTTACTGATGGAGCACAAATGAGTTTGTTTCTCAGATGTAAGCATGAGATTAGCTAGAAACTCAACATTCATCTGAAAAATGCTACACCATTCACCAGGTTTGATAATATGCTATCTGAACTATCTCTCTGCCTCCTGTAGAGAGCCTGCTGTTTCCTAACTACTTTGTGTGATGTTATATGATCATCTTCCGCACAAGCGTGTTGATGCATACAGCTCAATGGGACCTAGTCTAGCACAGACATATGCAGGCGACAGAGATTACCAAAATACTCTGATGCTCAAATTTGCACTCTTCCCACCGTTTCTTGCTAGGTATTTTAAGGCGTTAGTTGATTAAATATCTAGTGCCATTAACTCTAATTTTAACTTCAATTAAATGTTTAGGCTCCATTTAGCCTATGCTCACAAAACAGTGAGTCAAGGTTCTCATTTCCAATGTTTTCAACTGTGATTCTTCAATTGTTTTGTCTATGCTGTTTTGTATATCTGAATGAGCTAATTTATTACAGCAAAAAGAATATATAAGTATCATATTAAAGTTAAAACTCCCATTGGCTGAAAATTTAATTTGATGTCATGTTTTCATGCTGTCTTTGTGGATATTCAGATGATGTGTACAGATATGTGTGTGTGTGTGAAAATTTTTACTCTTTAAAAATTATAACAACAAAAATAATGATTTCAGTTGATATCTGGCTGAATTGGACTTATCTTTCTGACCTTGTAATTTCAGGCTTTTACTTAGACATGAAGATCAATGATCTTAAGACCCCATGGATATTTTAATTTTGAAAGTAACTTAACAGTTGTAGCTGTTGAGCTGCTGGTTCTAAGAGGCAACATGTGTACATCACACATCCTTCTGTCTCTTGGTTACTCTGTGTGATGTTATATGAGCATGTGTAGTCGGAATATCTTGATATCTACATCTCAGTGGGAAGTAGCCTAGCCCTCAGAGAATCCTTATTCAACAAAAATGTTTGGTTTGGGCATAAGCATGGAGATTCTCAATGGAGTGATTCAATGTCTTAGAAGTTCTAACTGAGCTGACACTATTGGTCTACACATGTATCAGTGGCAGATCTAGGGGGCAAAACTTAGAATCAGGGACCTTACATAATCAACCACATTGCAGGTACTTAGTGGTCTGTTATAAGCACAACATTATAGGAAGGAGAAAACATGACAAACTTGAACCTTGTACTTAGTGACCAAACTGTGAATGAACAGTTTGGCTTTTCCATATATTCACTATATAAAATGGATGCACAAAACGTACAAAAAGTCACCAGCATAGGCCATAGGACTTCTCTTAATCAAGGCTTAGCCTCTTCCCAGCCAGGCTGCTCCTCCACATGTAGTTGTTAACCCACAAAGTGTGCACCTCTTCTCATCGCCCCATGGCTCCTTGTTACTTGCTCCATGTGAACGGAGTACACTGCACAACCTTTGGATCCCTGTGCAAACAATTTACATTGCTTCTCTCAAAACATTTCAAATAGATACTTTTTTTTTTTTTTTTTTTTTTGCTGAGGGTCATTTTAAAGTCACTTTTCTAATAGACTAGCCCTTTTTTTCCAAATAAAAAATCAGTACCCAATGCAAATATATAAAGAATATTGTTCCCAATGTTATGACAACTTTAGCTCAACACTGATGGTCACTGCACTTTTTCACCTTACACTGACTACCCAGTCTGAACTTTTGTATTGGCTGCAAGGTTAATAGACAACTAATGACATATTATAGGCAGGTCCCTGGCTCATTTGTGAGGTATTATATGAAATGGGTGAGCATTCTCATACCCCATAAAATGGACTTGCCCGTCCTCCTTATCAACTCCAGGTAGAGCCCTGTATTATAACTGGATATCCCAGAATGGGCATTTTTGATTTATGAAAATGGAACCCTGGGAAAGGGATATAATACAGACTAGATTTATCTGGGGGAAAATGGAGGGAACTGTAAAATGCAGACACATTTTATTGATACTGCAGTGGGGATATCAGGCAGAAATTGAAAGTCGTTATTTGGGATCTGGATCTGGACTAGAAGTAGAGAGAGTCAGGACATGAACTTAGATTGAAGCTCTTCTGTAGGGGCTAACTCTGACATCCTTGAAAGACATCCTTCTGTCTCCCCAACTATATGTTCCCAGCTATCACTTTGAGGGACATAGCAGGCATCCGCTAGCTGCTAAATTGAACCCTGACAATGTTTGTAAGGCAGCACAAACAGTCAGGGAATGAAACGAAGCAAGAACCTATGTGTTTGTTTACTGTGCATGTTTTTTCAGTGTTTCCAGATTAAAAACTTTCATTTGTCAATGACCCAGTGGGGTACAAATGAAAATGCTCCTTCATATCTCTCAGTAGAGAGAACTCCCTTAATCCACTCACTGATGAGATAACTCTGTGGTATTACAATAATCAACTTGCAGTGTATTTTCTATTAATGCTTACAACTGTGGCAGTTCCTAAGCGCTAGGAGACGTTTATTCATTTACATAATATAGTGAGAGACTCTCACCCTTGTGAGACCATCCATTATCTCCCTGTTCCTTCCTGGAAGGATTTCAAATAGATACAATTATATTGAGGGCCATTTAATAATTACATGTCTAAATGACCAAACTTAAAGGAAATAAATATATGCAGTGACCAACACTAACTAAAGTCACTAAATTATAAACATATCTAGGTATTACCAGTGACATTAGGCTTCCTAGCTTCCTCTCACAGCAAAAGTACAATGGTGAGTCTGTGAGATTGGTATGTAAATAGGAAACGTGCTAATGCAGACTCTCCTTGAAATACTTTCTGCATCACTATTAGCTTATGCAGTGACATTTTAAAGTTCTTTTCCCCGTCTGTCCCTTCCTAGTTAGCCACATCATGGCCACCACCAAGGAGAGAAGGCACTGTCTGATCCACAACTTCAAAGAAGTTGGTGAGATTCCTGTTATGAAATTGCAAAAGTTTAGATAATTCATTCAAGCTTGGCTTTTTTTCCCCCGTGCACTTTTCTAAAGAAAATTTAAAGTGTCAAAAATACATATCTTGTGCTCATTATTAAATGCTAAATACCACCGTGTTTTGAGCTGCCTCGTGGCCATTAGAAAGGAAACAGGTGTTCTGATAGATTATAAAGTGTGAGTCAGATGATGTGCAGGACAGAATTTTAATGAAGCTGCTCATGCAGAACTCTGACTGGCCTCTTGAATGTGATGCTCAAGCCCTGAAAGTAGTCTTCAAGACAAAAATCACAGGGATACAACTCAGGAAGCACTCATTAATAATCAACAAGTAAATGGGATGCAGAAAATCATTATATTGAGATGCCTTTGCATTTCAATGCAATTTAATACAGCATTAGCCTCAGGAGAAGGTGGGTATCATTTAAAAGGATGTCCAAGTCTTTATATGTATGCAAATATAGGAAGAATTCCTTTCAATTGCCAAATTAAGTTCTTAATCAAGACTATGTTCAAAGCTAGTATTCTAGGTGTAGCATTTCATAAGAGATGGGGGATAGCTTTTAGGAGTGGCATCAAAGAATCATTATCCGTTACTTTCATTAGGATTGTACCTTAAGATCTGTGAAGAATCAGCCTCACTATCTTTTCTCATTTACACGTCTTAAGATGATATATAAATGATAGTCATTTAGAGTTTTAGGTGTGTGCTCACATTTCAAAAGTAAGTTCTACAATACAAATATCAAATCTCTTTCCATTCTAGGAAACAGAGACTACCCCTTAAGTTACTGGGCATTTTTCATGAACAATCAGTAATTTTGCCATGTATTCAATTATAGACTTTCACCTTTGAGACTCTGGTTATTCTAAGTGGCCAGATCTCAAAGCAGGAAGGAGTCACAGTAGTTTTCTAAGACAGACTAAGGAAGCTATCTATACTCTGGGTTACAGAGTCTCTAAATTCATCTTCCTACCCAGTCCCTGGTCCTCCATGTTCCTTGCCATCAAGGCTCAGTAGAGAAAGTCCACCACTCCCTAAAAGGATACAGAAGTAAGATACTTTCCTTTTAGGGACTCTTTTGAATGCTCTCTTCTGAGCCTACTCCCATCGTTCTGTCCAAGCCTGCCTATTCCCCTTACTCTTATAGTAATATCTCTTAATAAAGCTCCTCCCTGGGTTTTAATGGGATGCTTTCTTCTTCCCTTTAAGACCCCATATTGCCATCTCTGACATAATGTACTGTACATCTGAATACTTTCCTATTTCAACTTCTTATTATTGCTCCAATGGTCAAAGCCCCCTTTTCCTAATAAAATTCATTCCTGAAAGGTAAGTGTGTTTCAGCATCCTTTCCCGAGCAACCAAATCCTCTTGTCAGTGTTTTCATCATTCAGTATTTACTGCTTTCTGCAGAAATCTGTATCACATCTGATTATTATAAACTCTCTCTGCCACCACTTTTTTTTAAAAAAATTAATGTGTATGGATATTGGCGACTTGTCTGTCTATGCACCACTTATGTGTCTAAGTGCCCATGGGTGCTAGAGAAGGGCATAGGATCCTCTGAATCTGGACTTACAGATTGTTGTGATCTGTCATATGGGTACTGAGAGTGGAACCCAGGTCCTCCAGATGAGAAACTAGTGTCCTTAACTGTTGTGAGATCTCTTCAGAGGCACTCCCTTTAGAGATGATTTTCTTTGTATGAAGAGCATAAGGACACAGATATTCTGGTACATTCTTGGACTTGAAATTCAATTATTATCAATATACAATTCTGGAGAAAAATGTGTCCCAAGGCTAGTACTTTAGTTTTTTTACAACAAAAATTACTAAACAGTTCATCAAATGAACAACATTTTGAAATGAATAAAATTCCCTTTGGCCAAATTAATGAATTAATAAAAAATGGAAATTTACTTATTTTTATTTGTCCCAAGTATTTGTAGAAGAGACCAAATATTGGCCTATGATTGACTTTGACTTATCTATCTTCAGAGCAAGACTCTGAAAACTCCCTTTTTGGTATCCTCATGGTATAGTACTTTGTCTCTATAGCCAATAAGATGATTCCAGAAAGAATTGTTTGTATGAAGGAATGAGTGGTAAAGCAAGATACACACTTCTGTAAATAAGCAGTAATAAGAATGCATGAGAAGCCACTCTATAAAATATGTCCTAAATTATGCCTCTTGATTTAAAAAAAATCATATAAAATCTATGAATGATTAGTAATATATATATAACCTATCCATTTTTTTTCTGACACAAATACTTAGTTTTGTATTCCTAATGTTGTAAAGGTCCCAGCCCATTCTACCTGCAACCTGTATCCCAAGCACACTAGAATCAAATGTCATTGCTGCTCCAGATCTGCTTCTGTGCAAGTAGTCTGCAAATCTAGCTGTGTTTAAGTTTCATGCTTAGATGCATTTTGCCAATGACATTATCTACCAGATTTTAAAGGAACTCTGTTTCTTGTGGACAGGAGCCAAAACAACTTTTCTCTCATTCTTATATTTACCTTTACGTTGCTGCTGGCTCAGAGAATTCTCCTTACTGTCACTCAGACACAGTACATGTTTCTATCTCAGCACATATTCTCCTATTTGTAATCACGGCACTTTCTCTGGCTCCAAGCCGAGGTAAGTTCAACCTGTCAGTCCTTGTGGTCATGTGGCAAATCTAAGGATGTTTCTGACACTTCCAAAGAGTTCTCTCATTCCTCTGCAACCTTGCACCAGCTTTCCTAGTAAATACTTGTCAGTTCTTATTTTTAATTATCGCCACTGTTTGGCTTACAGAAATACTGCATTTGACACCATATTCCAAACCTAGAAGCACCACTGGGTGTTCCTTAGTATCCTATCTGTGACAACTAATTCCAAAAGCTCCTAAGAACTTAGTGTGGGAATTTTTTCAGGAAGTCAGTGGATTCTGTCTTCTCTCTATTAACAGGGCTGGCTCCTTTGAAGATGAAAAAGAAGATGGCTTTCACTTTTCTGGAGTTGTGGACTGATATCCACTGGAAATTTTGGATGGATACAAGGAAGAGACTGTGGTTAAGAATGTTCTGATAGAGTGTGAAAGGTTATGTGACCATCGTAACAGAGGAGTTTCTAACTCTGTTTTCAAGGGAGATACATACCACTTTTTTCCTACAGTATAAAATAATGGTACTTTGGTCATTTAAAAGGAGTGGCTAATAGAACCCAAGAACTTTATCTGTGTTCCTACCCAAAGAACTCTAGTTCTAATTCAACTACAGATACCCAGGAGAGCAGGGCCTTAGTCAGCAGGATGATGAGTGCAGCCAAGTCAACACAACATCTGACAATAGGATGTCTGTGAAGGATAAACTGCTTTTCCTCCCAGAGATGTGGCTCCTGAATGTCTACGGTGTGGTATTTTGAGAAACAAGAGAGTCTCTGTGGAATGGCTGAGGAGGAATCACAGGGCATCACTGACTTCCCCAGCTAAGTATAAACACACTTTATTAGAGCTGATAAAGGAACAGACCCAACCCATCCTGCCATGTTCACTTGCTCTAACATAGCCATTCTAGAAGCTTCCATCACTGGCAAGTCTACCAAAGCTAGGGCATAACATGCCAGAACAAACACTTAAACACCTAAGTACTGAGGCCGTGCAGATGATATGCATATTCAAATGGCTTATAAGGCAATTATATGTTTATCATAATACTAAGTTGTGTTTCTAAGAGCCTAATTTAAGCATGCATTTGCTGTTTACCTTCCTTTTACTGAACCTGACGCTATTATTGAAAAGGTATTCTATGTTTTATGGCCTCTAAACATATCTAAGTAAAACACATTTTAATGGCTATGTAAGTAAGTGCAGGCATGGTTTAAAGAGGCCTTTTCAAACCCCACCCCCACCTCCAAGTCCTTGGGTCATATAAGTGACACGCTACTAAGGAAGACAAAAGAGAGCTCGAGGTAAACCGTTATTCTTTGCTTTCTATCAAATTAAATTAAACCCAACAAATGGCCAGAACCCCAGTGGAATGAGTTACAGATTGTATCTCATGCCTATGAAAAATGAGACTTCAGGGAAACCTTTGTGTTTCAACTCCTCCACAGTGAAATCGGACCTTCAAGCAGTCACACCTAGTCCCGTTTTCTTGCAAAATCCAATCCTCTACCACATCTTTATTCCTGTACTAATCAGTTATCATTTAAGGGCACTGACAACCAGAACCGCCCTGCGCCTGCTCTTATCATCCTTGCCTCGCCAGAAGATAGAACACCGCAACTTAAGCCGTTTAAAAATTATAAAAGGAGGAAAAACACAAGAAAACTACTTCATAAAAACAGACACCATAAAGGTTCAGGCACAGGAAAAAAAATTCAATTGCTTTCACTGGGGTTCCATTCTGACATCTGTGCCACTTGAGGACAATGGATAGGCTATATTTTTAAAATAATTTTATAACAAATCTCAGCTGTGTTCAGAACCTAAGAGATGTAGTTAGGAAGCTGAATATATTGCCAAAGAAAGATCAGGGGGAAAAAAAAGACTCTCTTCTGTTCTGCTTATCTAGAAGATCAAGGGGCACCTATGATGAATTTTGTTCTAGCCAATGAGTATGAGGCAGCCTGAGAGTAGGGATTATAAGCTACAGAACGTGAAATAAATGTGATGGCTATTACATACTGTCATAGCCCTTAACATCCTGTGTGAGAATGTCTGCATAAAATGAACTATTTTGACACACTGCTGATCACACACCTTATGGGAAACATTATTCAAAGTACCTATAAAGGTTGACAATGACTTCCAGAATGGCTTCTGTGAACTTCTGCCTCAACTGAGAAAATCTGCTGCAATCCCACACCTCATATGAAAAGCCAGAAATGAAGGCTTTCCTCCTCACTTAATAACCTTGACCCTCACCATAGCGGAATTGACTAAATGTGTGGCTGCAACTCTCAGGCCAGTGTGCCCTTCATGGCGTCCTTTTAATGCTCATGGTAGGCATAATTAATTGATCACCACTCACTCATGGTTTACCTGGCTCATATGTAATGCTCATGCAGAGCTTACTAGGCATACAAGTCAGTTATGACCCATGAATGGAAGCTTGCAATTACAATTCTTGTCCATTTTTCTCTTCAGAGAGGGGAAAATTAAGAGTCAACAAGGAGAAGTTAATTTCTCTCTGCTATAAACATAGTTAATGGCCACACTGGCTGCAACATTCACTGCACATTCCTCTGTGACATTCTGCTTTCTAATCCGCTGCAGGAATTGGTAGAGAAGAAGCATTAAGGCTGATGATTAGTGATGGGAGGAAGACCCTGACCCAGGGAGGAGAATGAAGAAAGCAGCACGGAGTTGTTCCCGGCCCCACCCACTCATGTTCACCTAATGACCTAACTCATCTTTTACACCCTGACTACATTCCTGGCCCCCTCTGGACTATCCTAAAAACCAAGCAATCACTTCTATTCTGACTTCTAAGTCTTTCATTTGTTTTCTTAGAGAAGCATCAAGGTTGATTAGTGCAGGCTTTATTCCGGTTTACCAGATTGTGTGTTACTTAAGGACATTGTGCTCTTCTTACTGACCATTATGTGGATGCTAATTCTTCACCAAGGTACTTTTCTCATTAGCTGTACAAAAGTTATGCGACAAACGGTATAGAATAAACCGTAGAAGGCAGTGAAGACACTATGACTGGTTGGATATCATATTCAAATAGTATTAAGTCCTTCTCTCAAGATACTTTCTAGTATCCCACAGCATAAATACTTGGCATTAATCTCATCACACGTGAGAAAGGGTAAAAAATATGATTTCATTATTGGCACTTGAGAACAGGATGGAGATGAGGGTTACAAATGTATGTAGCAAAATGCTGGGAGCATAGTTATTTTTATCTAGACAATGTGAATCTAATTGTAGAATTTCTCTAGTCCAAATACAAACCAAGGTGGAAGAAAATACAAAACCAAAGTCAGTTTAGATGCCAGCATCTTTTCTTCCCTTTCTCAAAAATTATCGAGAAGGTTTATGATATGAAGCACAAACTCTGGTCCTCTGTATCTATTTTCTTTCTGATTTAAAGTATTCTTTGAGGAGTGATGGTGTTTTTGTAGAGAATAAGGTGAGCTTTACAATAGTTAATGACAGCTAGCTTGCTTTGATAGAACTTAAAAATTGACTAGCTACAGAGCAATGTGCCACAGGGATGCTCATGGATATGATATTATTTCAAGGAAATTCATATAAGTTGGAATAAGGTAAAGTGCTTCTAAGAGATGAGCCTGTACTGCTGCTCGAGAAGGAACGAGTATAACTTTGAAAAATATTAAGATGGAGTTGCGTGTGTGACTGTATATCGTAATATATATATATATATATACATATATATATATATATATATATATGTATATATATATACACACATATATATATATGCATGCATACATATATATATTTGAACCATATATTTCAAATTAAAGAAATGAATTTTTTCTTTGAAAAACAAGCATCAATTAAACTAAACAAGACACATATTTATTGAGAGCCAATTTGTGCTCAGCAGTACTGCAGAAGCAAATTAATGGGACCCACTGAATCACTTTTGAAAATTTAGCAAATAATACCAGTACCTGTGGGAAGACAGGCCGACATGATGGAAGGTAAATACCATCCTTTCTTCACCCTCAGTTTTGCTTCAAGTTTGACTATCACACACTGCTTTCCCAGCTTATTATTTCCAGCATATGGGCTTGGGAGTCAGGCCAATCTGGGTCCAAATTCTTGCTCTGACACCCAACAGCTTTGAGACTGTGTGAGGCTACTAGACATCCCCAAGTCTAGTATGAAGCAATACATAATGAGAACATCTTCATTTAATAGGCTCATTGTTTCAAATGAGGTACTGTAATGCCTGCAGACGGCTTAGCATGGTTCCTAGCACATGATAAGTGCTTAATAGACGTTTCCCCCTTACTACTGTTATCACTAATAGTAATGACCTCTACTAGAAAAGTCAAATATCTTTAATTACCCATTAAATTTCAAATTATTAGATTCTCCTGTGTGTAATTGTTACAAATCAAAATATCACAAGTGGGATAAAAATATAATCCCACAAAAGAATCGACCCAAAGTAAATGCTTTAATTAAGTGCTAATTAAAGGTATCTACCTTAAAACTTGCACTTAAAGTACACCTGTAGAGTGAGTGCAATTTTTCAAGTTAATCCCATCACCATGACATTTTGAATGTCCTCAATTACTCCAAGTAAAGGAAAACAATCTCTAAATAAATCTCCCATGTGAAGAAACAGATTTGATGGCGACTCAAGGGGAAATGAAGCATTATTCTCACTACAATTAGGATTTTTAATATACATACTTTAAGGACAATTAGTCTACAGTCAATGGATATTACACGATCTGACAGTTATGAGCAATCTCCCAAGGTGGTGAAAACGGAGGAGAAGGATGACCTTTATTTGCCATAATGGAAAGCAAAACTCCCTGAGCATTAAAAGAAATGTCACGTATTAGGGAAATCTCACACTTGTGGTACAAAAGCATATACATAAATTAGAGAGAGAGAGAGAGAGAGAGAGAGAGAGAGAGAGAGAGAGAGAGAGAGGGAGAGAGAGGGAATCACCTACTACGGTTTGTTTGGTAAAGTGGACAAAATAAAGGGAAGCATCCACTAACACTTTTTACTTTAATTTATGACAGCCCATAATTATGGCCTATTTCTCGTTCACAATGACAGCTTACAGTGTATGTCTTATAATGGTGTATTTGGGACGGTGACACAAAGGGTGGCTGCCCCACTCTTTCTCCCTGTCTCTATCTTTTATTTCCTTCTCCTTTTAAAGACTGACTGTGTGGAGCCATTAGGATGTGGTTCATAATTTAATTGAGCTGAGGTTTACACTCATAACTAAACAATAAAGTTAAAGTAATGAGTTTCAATCACAGGACTGTAGCACATGGTTTAATTTACATAGATAATTAAAATCACCACCCCTACTGTTCTTCTTTTGTACTTGAAACTGTACTAGCAAGATAGCTAGATATTACCAGTACCCCCTTTCCATTAAAGGGAAATGAAGGACCCACAAAGGGGGTGGGGAGCCATTTTAATCCAATTCACCACCCTCTTCTCAATAGTAAAACTGCTTAAAGTGAAATGCATTTAGGCCAATTGTTTTATAACTTTCAAGTGAAAATTATTCGTATAATTAAGGGAAGTTTGACACACTGGCTGGGTACTCGCTTTAGTAGAAAAGTTTCACATCTGCCTATACTTTCCCCAAGTGCCCTGCAGGAATTCCTTAGTCAGCTCCCCTTGAGTATCTTTATCTGCTGAGTCACAGGCTCCTGCTGTGGGCAGTGATTTCTCATTCCACTAATCATTCACAGGCTATTATTTAACTGCCAGAGTCCCATAGTGGAGTGACAAGTTCTAATTTTATAGCTGAAGGACAAAGAAAGTCTACAGAGGAATAGTCTATGGATTTCATTTTAAAACAAAACGTCCATGTGGATTCCGGCGTCAGACTTGTGTTAGTTGTTATTAGCCATAAACCTCATTACCCATCCAACTATTGCAACCTGCTGATTGTTTTGGTTTGCCACTAGCTTTCCTTGAGCTTTGCAACAAAAGTTCTGCCTAAGCAACATGATACTGTTTGACAGAATTGAAGGAGAAGCCATTATCGCTGATGACACTAATGCCACCATTTGCACGATTTCACTTGGGCCAAGCCAGAGATGGGATGCCTACACTCATTCTGAATTGTGGGTCTACAGTTCCTGACAGGTATTTCAGGGTCCTGCCTTAGTGTATGTCCTACATTTTAGAGAGGTTGAAAATTTCTGTAAGTGATGTATGCTGTGCTATATATAGTACAGGTATCTTTCTAGATGACATTGCAACTTTAACATTTTATTAAATAGTTACACCCATGACAGTCCCAAAATTGTACTAAAGACTGACAAACCTTGTTTTAATAGGGAGTGATGCAGACTTTGAATCTATTGCCCACACCTAGTGAGATGCTTAGGCTGAAAAATTATGTAACTAACATCATTTGTGAATAGTGTTGCTTATGTAGGTTCTGGTGAAAATAGGTTTTCTTTTGATTTTCTGATAGAGAGTTGCTATTCTATTTATCTGAAATCAAGAGATATTTGGCAAGATTACAAATAGCACGAGAAATATTTATAGGTGCATTCTTATACTTTGAGATAATATATGCAAATCTGCTTCAATTAAAAAATATTCTCCTGACAGCTTTTGTCTTTTTTGCTCTAACAATATGGAGTAATAATTAGCTGATATGTTATAGTAGAGTTGATTAATAGTTAATTATATGAAGAAAGATTTAAAAGTTACTAATAAACTAATCTCTTTTTTTTAAAGAATATTTTTTAAACTAATTAAAACATATTAGCTGTGTTCAAACAGTGAGTTTAAGATGTTGGATAACTTTTGATCCCAGAAACTCGTGTCCAGAAATATCTTCAAACACCATGATGCATTTAGTTCTATTTATGAATATTTTAAAAAATATCATTCATATTCTGTAATGAGAAATTAAGAATTCAATGAAGTGAAGCAGATATATGGATGGTTTTAAAGAGTCCCTTTGTTTTTCTACACTCATTTACCTTAATAATGGGATTTGGACTACAGAAAATGGAAAAGAAGTCAGGTAACCCTTAAGCATCATTATACCAAATGAATTCTATCACTGCATATGTGACTGGATTGCCCAGTCTTATTTACTAAAAATAGTTTTATATATAACTTTAGATATCAGTGTATTTGTAACAGCAAAACGTCAAGTTATTTTTCTTTACTGAGTGGCATTGATCTGTGGTCCAGTTGTTTTTGTTTCCAGCCTGAACTAAAAACTAAGTTTCATAGTTAGTTGTAGTTAGATCAATCCTTTCTAAATTATGCACAATGCGGGCATCCCAGAAGAATCATAAAGATGTTCACAAAGAGGCAGAAAGAGTAACTGCAACTGTATAAATTTGCTACTCCAGTTATCATTATTCTAACCATATGCTAATAACCCAGTCAGTTTTCTGGATTCTAAAATCATCTCCTAGAGCATCTAAGTGGAACATGACTCACTAGCATAAGAACACAGTGTGGCACCACTACTGTATATCAAAGAATTCGTGTCCTCATCAGTCACTCCCGTGTTATCATTTCTGTCTGGAATGCTTCTTTTCACTTGTCCCATAAATAAGTGCCACTCAAAAGTTTGCAGCCTGATTTTTAACCATCAGTTCCATATACTAAATTTCTTTTTGTCCAAGATCTAACAATTTCTTACCGACTCTTTGTTTTTTGGTCACAGAATCTGTGAAAATGAGTAATTTCAAATCTTTCATGGGTTTGAACTTTCTGTTTGCCTCCTTCATGTTTCTGATGTGAGTTGATAACATTTAACTAGGAAATGAATATTCTTTGTACTAATGAATGAATGAATGAATGAATGAATGAATGAATGCTCAGTTCCTGTGACACTCATGTCATATGTATCTTATGACATGCCTAGATTTTGAATACATGAACTATTTTACTAACAACATATTTACTCTACACGTTTAATGCCCTCCCTCTCAGCTAGCATTGGCATGACAGCTGACTGACAAAGCAGTATTTTTCTTTGTTCCCACATTTTTTTTCTGTATATTTTAAAAGTACCTGAGCTTTCAACAGCAAATTTGCAAAGAACTAAGTAATAGTTTATACTACTACTACCACTAGTTTATCACACATTTTTCAGCTCTTGTGTGAAGCTTCAGAAAATGATATAAATGGAAGAATAATCATGGATATTATAAACATGTTTTGCATTTGAGTAATTTGCACATGTTAAAGATTTGATGTAACTAATAATTCATCAGCCTTTTCCACATGCAAAGCAAGAAAATGATAGCATCAGTTTGAATATCAAACACAATGATGGCGAGGCAGCATTCAATCATCCATGCTAATGGAATAGATACAATCATCCCCACCAATAAAGGCACAGCTCCTCTGCGCCTCTGGTTTGTTCTTTCCTTTAGTGCCCAGGAGATCTGATGAAAAAAAAAAGGTGGAAAGATGAAAATGACACTTCTCTTTTTGTCTCTGGATGGCTTCTTCCACTGTGGTCACTCAACAGAGTATGAGAAACGTCCTTCAGAGAAAAAGCAAAAAAATAAAATAAAAATTAAAAAAAATTAAAAAGGATAAAGAGTGGGGGAGAAAGGTAAAACAAGTTTGGAAGGTTGGAGTGGAAGGATCACGGGCTCAAGGCCAATGTTTGCATCTCCTGGAGACTCTCTGGGAGCTTAAAAAAAAGTGCTAGGAATTCTGCTCCATTGTAGGACACCTGCCACCCATGTATGCTGTCCTGGGTTCAATGTCTACAGCAAAAGCAAAACAAAATTTAAAAATCAGACAGGGACCTCACCAGAGAGACTAATGTATAGATATTATCAATACATCCTGAGATATTTCATGAGGAATTTTTATTTGGAAGACATTCTATACCACCTAGCAGAGTTTCTAGTAGCAGGAAATATGGTGACATTTATTCTGGATCATGTCCAACAACTAGAGACAGGTCTCATCTCCATATTATCCAGGGGCAGGAACAAGGTTCAGCAAAGTGGCCAGATTTTCATGTACACACTCCTGTCTGTAGAATCGCTCAGTGTTTCCTGCTCCTCCATCTCCAAGTGGTTAAAGCAATATTTCTTCCCATGAGATCCGTGTAATTTTTCATTATATAGTTTGAAATCAAGCTCTCGTCTTAGAAAACAGAAACAGAAAATCAACATCGTGAAATATTATAGATTTTGCATGTCTAAATAGCTGTGATGAATTAGTCACAGTTACAATGAACTGTAGGAAAAATCTACAGGCAATATATTGCTTTTGCAATTTTTATATTAAAGTAAAAGAAAACCCTCAAGTAATATTATATAATAAATTATTGTAACATTGGTTGGTGGTAAAGGTAATTTAAATAAGATTAATTTAACAACCTTTAAATATCAATAAGTAATAAATATCTTCATGCATGGGGGTCCACATTTCACTTTATTTAGAAATAATGAATAATGCTAGTTACCTAATATAACCCTAATAACAGAATAGGAACCCTCTGCACTTTAATAATTTCCATTAGAGGAAATCAAGTACCTCTTCCATTTGACAGAAGCTGCATCTGTTCTGTATTAAGAAGCAAATGTGCAGAAGTTTCCAGGTTAACTTGGCAAAGGATAAACAAAAGGGCACCAAGCAAAACATGCAGACAGACAATCCGACCAAATTTGAGGCATTTGCTTTTGCATTGAGAATTTCTGAAACCTAAAGGGAAGAGCTACCAAGACCCAGACATAATTTGCTTTTGATGGTGAGGTTCAGGTGCCTTTGGCCATTTACTTAGTGGTATTTATTTTCAACACTCCCAATAGGAAGGATGTTAGTCTCCTAACCAGTGTGGTTGTCTCAAGCCTTAAGTTACCACCTCCATTCCTGTCTTCCTCTTTCTTTTCTCGTTCCTTCCCTCACACCTCTTTAAGAGCCCAGTTTCCATGATGGTGCTGTCTGGGTGGAGAATTTGTCGTGCAAGTAAAAGGAAGCCTGAAGAATTGTATGTGTTGCATAGTCCTAATGACCTTTCATTCAATGCTTTGATTTTTAATAAAAATTTATAATAATTGCAACGATTTTGCATTATGTGACTCAAATAGGGTTTTTTGTCTTCTTTTAATTAAAAAAAATTTTTTTTGACATAGAATTTCAGCATGTAGCTGAGAAAGACCTGAGACTCAACACTCTTCCTTCCTCAGTCGCTTTATTGCTGGGATTGTAAGTACACTTGGAAAAGGTCTTTTTAATTTTTAGCTGCTTATTGTACTTCTAAATGTTTCACGATAAGAACAGATTACTTTGATTTATAAAAGGCAACAACACATACACCCCCGTATATTATTCTTAATCTTAGGCCTAGAAAGAGAGAAAGGAAAGAAAATTTAGTTAGGAAAGTTGAAGCAGTGGATCGTAAGTTCAAGGTCCACCCTAAGAAATTCCTGAAGAAAACAGTCTTGTGCATCTTACATAAATAACCTGCACTCAGTGAAGAAGTGGGTGTTACTTAATTCAGGGACTGAGGACTAAGGAAGGTGAGCCGGGTCTGAATCAATGGTCAGCACTACAGCGGGGCATTTGTTCAGAAGAGGGGAGAAGTGACAGCCATAACCATGGAGAGCCAAACTGAAACACAAGGAGACTAAACAAGTGCAGGAACTAACTCTTGACAAGTGGAGTTTGAGGTCAAACCTGGAAAAGAACCTTCAAAAACAAGGAGGGATGGTTGCTCAGCCCCATGTATTAAGAAGGGTGAAGTGGACTTTGAAAAAACAATCTAGTTAAACAAACCAACCAATTCAAACAAAACACAACTTCTGTGGAGAGATTAAGGAAAAGTATGTTGATATTATTATTATTTTTTTTTAAATCTGTTTCAGGCTGGAGTAATGGCTCAGTGGTTAAGACCACTGGCTGTTTTTCCAGAGGTCCTGAGTTCAATTCCCAGCAACCACATAGTGACTCACAACCGTCTGTAATGGGATTTGATGCCCTCTTCTCGTGTGCATGAAGACAAAGTACCCATATTCATTAAATAAATAAATATTTCAAGAAATCTGTTTCTTGTGTATTAGATAAAAGATGTATTGTTAAAGTTGTCCTCAAGGGTAGTGTGCAAACCCTCTGGAGGTCTGTTAAAGAACGGCTTTCTCATTATTAGCGGACATATGAATGTCCAACACAGACTGTAGAGCAGAAATTCTCACCTGAAAGAAATGCAGTTATCCATGGACAACACATCATGAAACAGTAGTTCCCAAGGGAGCATCAGTCACGTTAACCAAAACCAACCATTCAGCTGCATGTCTCCCCAGCCCGATGGGAGAGAACTTGAAAAGAGAACAGACTTAACCATGCAAACTGCAGAGTCCTATTATAACTTAAATATGCCATTATAGAGAGACATAAAAACACGTAAGATGGAGCTCAAGGAAGAACTGAAAATAACCAAGCTTCTCTGCGTTGTTTATCTGATGAATATTAAAAGTTGTAGCTGTGTGAAATAGCAGTTAAAGAAAATGAAGCAAATAAATAGATTGGAAAAAACTGTAATTTGGAAGTGGCATTTTATTTGTGTCTGGAGCATACACTGCATTTTTCTTTCATTAAATCGCTACATGCGGTTTCCTCGTATCTACTCATCCTATTAGTTCTGCCCATTCACAATTTGACCACTTAGTCCTGATTCTTCAACAAAAAGGAAGAAGTAGGTTACTGAAGTCCATGCACCACAGACTGTAGATACACTTAACTCAAAATTATCAGTGAATCCCTCTCTGTGGCCACCATGTACCATACTACCACACTCACACTCTGACACTGCCTTAGGTGAATATGTGTCCTGGCCATATTACAAGTGAAAGGCTGTCAGAGTTCATCTCAAAATAAAATATTCTCAGTATATCTTAGAGGCCCCAAAATATCTGGAGCAAGCACCATGACCCAGTAATAGGTAAAAATTTTGCTTCCGAGTTCCCCACCATCTTTGTCAAATGTCAAGTTTAAGAAAAATGGTGACTCTTAAGACAGTGTGACAATTACACAAACAAGAACAAAAGCCAAGCAACCATTACCTTGATAACTGAATACATATTCCTAAGGATTAACACTCAAAACTGAAATAAGATAGAGGGTGTGGGAAATTCTAGTTCCTAACAGGTTCTCCAAAACTTCCTAAAAAAGAAGCAGGCAGACGAGTTAATGTGTTCTTGAACTGTTTCAACCTGGTCCAGGAAACTGACGACCTTGTCATTGCTGAAGTCAAATGAGTATCATAAAAATGAGCAAAGGGTGAGCAGGAAAAGGAGATGAGAGGAGAATGTGGGAGGTGGGCATGGGAGGACAAAGTTGGTATAAGACGACAGATAAAATGCACACAATTTAAGACCAGGACTACTAAACAGGCACAAATTCAAATAAATTTTCAAATGACATGTGATGAATACTGCCACCACATGGAAAACTGACAGACATGTATTAGGAGTCTGTGCTTATGGTCACCAGATATTGGCTATTTGGTGCTAATTGTTATCATAGAGAAGATAGACAGAGGTTCTTGTCTTTAAGAGAGGTTTAAAGGTCTAGTCTGAAAGGCAAGTGCTCACAATGACTGTAACATTATAAACCAAGAGGTTAGAACATGGAAACTGGTGTCTTGAACAGAATCATACACACACACACACACACACACACACACACACACACACACACACACATATCATAGCAGTTTGAGAGTGGGGGAAACAGGAAGATCACGGGAAAAGGAGAAAAGATACAAGAACTAAATTAAAACAATGCCTAAAGCTTAGATATTATGGGTACCCAAAGAGAGACCTGGCTTTTGCACTACGGAAGGTTTCTCTGGCTTTTAAGAAATAGGGACTAATAAAAGGTCTTTTGTCACTGGGTGCAATCTATCAAAGGACATTATAGAAGGTTAATCTCCTCTACCCTCTTTTTTAAATTTCCTCTCCCCCTTCTGTTCTACATCAAGTTTTGGCATGCATTCCCAGAAATGAGCTAAGTCACTATAACCCCCCTCCAGACAATTGAGACCACAATAGAGTAAAATTTCCCAAACTGTGGGCTCAAATTTTCCTCTTGGATTCTCCCAGTCATTTTCTTATAGTAACAGAAAGATGAAGCAATTAAGAAAATAAAGTATATGGTGAAGAAGGAAATTCCAGTTGGAGAAACTTGATCTGTGACTTCTGAGAATGGATATGAAGAAATTATTTGGGGGATTAAGGGGAATTGTAAACAGTATCTTGGTGGGGATTAAAATGGAGGGCAACAGTAGATTTAGTATGGGCCACATTTGAATATCACCTTAAAAAAACATGCAGTTACATCTGTAGCAGCAGAAGTTATCAAAACCTTTAAAGATGAAAAGAAGGGAACACTTGTGAGTCTTAGAGAAAACCAGGAAGATTTTTGTGTGGGAGTTATTTTTTTTCCTTCCCCTCTGCCAAACACCAAAAATTGCTTCTTTAAGTTCCATCATCCCCCGGACGTGTAGTTACCATTTCTGGTCATTCAAATTCCCATTGCATCTCACCTTGGTTGATCCTACTACCCCCTCCCCCCCCCCCGAGAACTTTCCATTTATTTATTTTTTGGTATATATTGGAGCCAGACAGGAAAACCAAGGTAGCTCCATCATGCACTGCTTGTCTAGAAATCTGACTTTCGTCTAGGCAAAGAAAAAGAAAGAAGGTTAAGTGCCTATTCACTTTACCTATTGTGTTCTGACTCCTCAGATCTTAGGCGGATTTCTCTGCTCTTTCTGCCATGGCTTCCTTGGTTTCTCTCTCTCCCCCCCCCCCATATTAAAAGAAAACAACAACTTTTTTGATAAATAATATGAAAAACTTAATGGCAATCCATATCCTGAACCAATTTTACATCAGTCTGCACTGATTATGAACATAGAAAGTATTGCTTCACAATGCTAACCATACTTAAGCATAAAAGCAGGTATTTATATTTGTGCTTTAATTTTTTTTGACAAAACTCTTAAAGGTACAGTACAATAGTTGCCAACTAATATGACTTGCTATAGAGGACAAGGTCATTTCAATGTTGTCACCTCTGTTCAAGGACTTGCACATTGCCACCTCTCCCTCCTTACTTTCCTCTCTCCATCCTTCCTTCTGTGTTCTTCTATACTCTTCCTCTCCTTTTCCTTCTCTGCTCCTCTTGTACAGACACATCCCACATACACAATTCGTAGAAGGAAGGCATTCACAACATATCTGATAGAACATACAATCAGATCAGCACGTCATCTAACATAAACAGACCCCAACACGTGTACTTCTGCAACACTGTAATATATTGTTCTTTCAGAACACATACATTTCACAGAACACATACTTGTCCATGCGCCCACATGCATATACATTTTATCATGTACAAAGTTCACTGGATTAAAGCAGAGAAAATGCCTGCCAGTCAAGGTACCCCTGTGCCCCTTAGGGATCATATCAGATCTACCCTAGTGATATTGCTAATTCAATGTAGAACAAAGACCTTGGTAGTACCACCTTGAGCTTGTCTTTTAATTTGACTTTGTTCTTCGTGGAGATTTCAAACATGTCCTAGTGGATAGTGAAGCAGAAATGAACAGAAATGTGCTCATCATCCAGCAACAAAACCCTTCATCTCAGGACCATTCATTTTTTCTTTTCTACTCTTTTGTTTCTTAATTCTACACTGGAGGATCTTGAAATAATTTTTTTGAAAAATGTTATTTTACATTAATATTTTATTAACCAATCCTAGGACAGAAATCCTGTGTTGGAATAATCTCCTTACTCACTTGCATGTAACTTTGCAGCCTTTGTCCTCAGTTTGTCTTAAAATCCTTTCAGCTTCTAGTCTCCTTAGGCCAGATTAACCTTTGCATAGTTGCCCAGAATTGTTGTGCTGTTTGTAACAACCAGTCAGCCCTGATAACGATGTCTGCAGGAAGAATTTTTTTTTTTTGAGAAAATGCTAAGAAATGAAGGATGAGTCATCCTAGTAGGGAAAAAAGTCCCAGGACTCAGAGGAAAAGAATATAAAAGGAACAGAATAAAGGCTGGTGGAGGTGAAGAGGAATTAGTTGAATGGCTGAGAGGAGATAGCTGCAGGGAGAAGAATGAGATGCTTCTGTGCTCTGGAAGTTAAGATACATTTTGTCATAATTTAAGATCTTTCAAGGAATAAAAGAACCTAAGACTTTCTCATAACCATTGCAAATGAAAGTCTCACTTGACTTCAAAACAAACACAATCAACTGGGCATTTTAAAAATAAGGTTTCTTTCTAATAGAGAGAATATTTCCATTGTCTCCATAACGATGCACCTACACAGGCCAGCTTCCCCTGAAAGCAAGAAGATGGGGAGACATTCCTCATGTTGGAATATGCCTAAAAAAGAAACATTAAACGATTTTTTTCTAGTTCATGTTTTGCTATAAATTTTGAGAGAATTTGAAAGTGTCCTGTGATGTTTTGTGGGGGAGAGTTCTCCATCTAGAGAAGCGCTTCTTTGCCTATTCCCTCTATATAGCAAACATCTGTGTATAAGACGCAGGGATTGGCGGTTGCACAGTACACAATATTTAGAGTGGAGGGTTAAGGCTTGTGATCGGAGGAGGATGAGTCCTCTTTGGCTGAAGTGGGTAATTCCTGAAATACCCTTCACAAGATTTTCAGAGCCCTTTGGAAGATATGACTTAAGACATGAAATCTCTAGAGTCTAAACTCTGTGATAGACACATGGCAATTAGAAAGCACACTGAAAGATTACAAAGTCACTCAATGCTTCTCAAACCAACTTACAAAGCAAGACAATGTTAGCAAAAAGGAGAAAGAGAACATTAAAACAGATTCCTTCTAAGACTTTCCATCGTCTCTGCATCCTGCAAACAAGTACAAAGTTAAAAACAAAAATGTATGTGTGCCTCTGTGTGTGTGTGTATGTGTGTGTGTGTGTGTGTGTGTGTGTGTGTGTATGGGGATTCAGATAGAGCAGCCACCAACGAATTCCTGAGACAAGTTGTTTCCATGTTAACAGCATATTGTTTATTAGGACAACATACCATTCCTCCACCCCCTTGCTGCCTCTAGAAGAGAGAAGGTCATAATTTGTAACTGGTCCAATCTGAAATAAGAGCTCTCAATTTTTGGTTATTTACTTCAAAGAATTTCTTGACATAATTTTGATGTTTGAAGGATCCAATAATCTAAAGACAAATATTTTTGATTAGAGGTATACCAGATGGACAGATGTTATTATCCAGTGAGGGAGTGCCGTACTGTAAAGGTATTTGCCATTCCTGTGATAAGAACTGGTCAAATTTTGGTTCTCCACATTTATTCTCAGAAGGGACAACTGCCAATCGAGAACACTTAATTACCAAGTCACCCTGTCCCTAGCCAGTCACTCTGTGGCTACATAATAAATATTAATTAAGTACCTTGATGAATAGAACCTCTTTCAGGAGTGAGACAAGTCTGCAACTTAGCAATGCAGTATCTACCCATATATACCACAGGTAAAGGAGGCCAGGAAAACAATTTTTTTTCTAATTGAAATGATAGGGGTTCTTTAGGTAACAGAATGTAATTACCTAGACTGGAATTTGGCCAGAGCAATGGGGTGCATGCCTCATGTTTTTAAGGAGAAGGTCATGATTGCACAAAGGAAGATCTTCAATTCATGCTGACGTTAAGTGACGAAACTGACCATATGAATGTCAGGTTGTCAGAGGAAAATGATTGCCCGCTACTATAATGCATTACTGAGTTACCCCAGTGAGAATCTACTTTGTAGGATATCATCTTTTTAGAATAATTCATGAGAAAGAGTCTGAGAAATTAAACCCTGCTATAAGCCAAGTATTTTTACTTTCTGCTCCTCCACAGTGGCATGGCAGGTATCACTAGCTTATCTAACAACAAGCAAGAACCTGGGGATCAGGTTGCATTATTACTACTGGGCCTGCAAGTGCCCTCCTTCCCTGGGGATTTTAGGCTCCCTGGATCTCATCACCTTTTTAAGATACTCTGATCTTACATCATCATAACACTGACTTCTGTTTAACTACGGGAAAATATGGTGACATGAGACAGCGGTTCTACTTCTGATCTCACTCTTTTCAGATACAAGTGACCACCTACAATGATTAAAATGGTTGGCGATTCTAATTATGCAAATACTTTTGATAGAGTCTTTCAAATTTAAATTTTACGCTGTCCTTGTTTTGAAATCTGCAACTGATGTACTTATGTGCTTAGTTTATTTTCCAAGTCTCTCTAGGAGTGCTGATTTAAATTGCTCCATTTTTGAAGACTATGAGGGGGGAAATCAAATCTACAGATGGCTAGCATCTGTGGCTCTACAGTGTTAACATGTACAATAATGTACGCTTTCTAATTGAATACAAGAATGCAACTCAATCGAGGGTCTGTGCTAACAGCATCACATGACAGTGTAGCTCAAGCAATTAATAGAGAACAACAAAATCTCTCCATTGCATCCTATCAGAAAGGAGCATTGTCACAGCAGTTTCTGCATCATAGTTTTCTTGAATTGCACCTGTTACCAAAAGAAGAGTCCATTCTCTTTGAAGATCATGCTATGGCCATTAATTTTTTTTTTTTTTTTTGGAAAAAGCAATACTACTAAAGAAACACGCTGACCTGTAAGAGACAAAGAGAAAAGGGAGTCTTTGCTGTTGTTCTGCTGAGTTTGGGTCCCTGTAACATTAATTTTGTCTACCAAAATCCATCCGAACCTGTAGATCTTTTCAGTGTCATTTTGAAAATCGAAGGAAACATCAGAGCAGAAAGGAATAATACAAAGAGACAAGGCAATCTTCTGCAGCTACCAGGCATTTCTCGACACTGCTGATAAACATATCCTTGAACAGTTCAGAGAGCTAAATGGGGAAGGGAGAATTTGTGAATATGTCGAGCAACGGGCTGAAATGTATCACATCAAGATCACAGAGTTACCCTGCAAGTATCATTTCGTGCCCTAACTTCATTCTAAAAGGACTCCTCCTAGCTCACATTTAAAATCCATTCCAATTGATTTAGAGTGCAAGATCTTCTATTTTCATGATGCATTTCTTTTTCACTCTTTTTTGTTGTTGTTAGGAATTCTTGCTATTCTACATAGCAGAGAAAATATAAGAGGACCTATTTAATATTTTGAGAAATCTTAAAGTCACCATAGAATTAAACTTGATTTTCAAATTAGAAAAAAAATGTCAGTTTCAATGACTTAAAACCCCATGAGCCAAAAAGCACCATGCTGACTATATCGCATAAGAATAAGTTTACAAATACTTTTTGTTTGTTTGTTTGTCTCTGCAATTGTGCTATACAGCTAAGAAATCCTTGGGACTGTCTGCTTTGTTTTCAGGTTGCATCTGATGAAAATCAATTTAAGACAAACTGAACAAGACAGCAATTTCACTGCAGGGTTGCTGGGTTTCTCAGAGGATCTGCAGAGGAGAGGTGACTGTAAGAATCTGTGGAGAAGCAGAAATACAGGCACCTCTGTGGCATACTGCTGGGTTATTTCTGGCACCTTTCTTGATAGGCATCTCCCAACTCTCCTAACTAAAGTTTCCAGAGGAAAATTGGCTATTTTCTGACAAACTCAACTTGGGTTATTGATCTTGCTCTTATTCTAATTTTCTCTGGCTACCTGGGTGGTGAGGTCATTAACCATACTGCATTACTTTGCTTTATACTTCATTTTAAAAATTTTTATAGTGTAGGTGAGTGGGTGTATCATGTGTGTGAGTGTGTGCCATGCTCTACAGGTAGAGGTCAAAGAACATCTCTGGATTCAGTTTGCTCCTTCCACTTTATTGTAGGTTTGGTGAATCAAACTCACATCTTTGGGCTCTCAAGGCAAGTGTCTTTATCCATGAACCCAACTCGCTGCCCCATAGCTGACTTCCTGTGTTCAACCCTTTAATTCACCAATGATGGTTTATGCTAAAGATAAAAGTTGGTCTCATAGACAAAGGTAACACCTTAAAGTTTTTTGAAACACAGCTTCTATTTTGCTATTGCCAATTTCACCTTGTCACGTGTGCCAATTCTGGCTATAAATACTCACAATTACATGAGACTTAATTAAGGGGATGTATTACATTTGAAGCTCTTAAAGGAAAGCAGCAAGATTCCTTACTGCTGCATGGAAGCATGAGTTAGCCTTAGGTAACAAAACTGAAGGTAGCATTAGAAAATACCAACCTCAAGGCCTTCTCAACAGATGTGTGCAATGTTCACTTTAAATGACGACAGTCAAATACCACATATTAAAAACGCTCCACCATTAGAAAGATTGTATATCATCTAAATAAATTCATCTGCCTTTGTGGACTGAAAATGTCATCTAGGCGCAGTTCATAAATTTTAGAGGCTGTATATTAAAATTATTATAATAGTCTAAATGAAATCTTTAAAAAATATGAATTATTGCATTTGGTTGAATATATTCAGTTTTTCTTATCCTGGTGCTTTTATCTTGGGTCATCTGTGCAGTCCAACTTGAAGTCTTGCTCATAACAGACTAAGGTAGATGAAAAAAATGGCATAATTGGATTTTTAAAAAAATTCTTCCATTTTCCTAACAAAGAACTGAGAAAGCACATTTACAGTTATTTCTTTAAACTTTTACTTCATTGGAAATCACAATTCCCTTCACATGTGGGCTTCAAATACATTTGTTTTATATCTGTTCTTCCTATACATAACTCTTATTCCCCCTCCCCTATCCCCAATACCTTGTCTGCATTGTATGCTTAGAAAAAGTACTTATCCAACAAATGAGGGAGTAAAGGAAGAATCACAGCAGTTGAAAGTCAGAAACTGACATACAGAAAACTTGAAAGACTTCTCAGCTTTCCTAGGTTGCTTTTAAAAGTCCAACATATTAGATCTCTGTTTAAGAATGTTGTAGTAAAATCCTCATTACCTAATGAAAACAATTTTGTGTTCTCAGCCTAGAAAAATGTAAACTTTTCAAATTTCAGAATCAGTATCTTTTTTTAAAAAATATACCTCCTGGAAGAAGTACACATTTTTACCTACAATACTACTGTTACTCTTGTCTACTGGGAACAGCTGCTGGGCCCCATCTTGGGATCCATATGATGGTCGTCTCTTGAATTTCCAGAGATAATTGCGGTGACTCATACTCATTAAGTACCAATTGGGTGAATCAACTAATGGATGAATCATTCAATTTTACCCATCTTTCAAGAATAAATCCTCATCTATTTTTCCATGATGGTCACCCTAATTATTCAGATAGACATCATCTCTCCTATTTTGAAATTTTATTCATCACCGAAGTAACATATAATGTCACCCTCTCTTGTAGGTGAATTCTGACACTCTGTTAGCAGGTAGGTCTTACCTCCCTCTCTATATCTGTGCATTAGTATATTGCCTGTTGACATTCCTTTGTATTCCAACAGTACAACAACACTATATGAAGACCACTTCTGTTTTGTTTCATATGCATATATGCCAAGCAAATAGCTTCTTATTGAGTCCCAAGCATGCATGCATTACTTACTCCCTTATTTTACAGATATGTATGCTTACTATTTTCTCACCGGAAAAAAATCCTAAATCTAAGTTATCAAGTAATTCTTCCTTGTTCATTCATATTTCACTATTTTCATTCGTTGTACCTCCAGGAACAATGCATATGCAGACAAGCTGGGATTTGAACCTAGGGCATCACATATGTTAGGCAAGTGTCTTACCGCTAAACAAAATTCCTAGTTCTCATCTTTCAATATTAATAATGAATGCAATGATTTACTGAATGCTTTTTAGATATCAAAAATTGCTATTTTGGTATTTCAAGTTCTATTTTATTTGATACAAGAATTCTAAGAGACAGATTATGATCCCTTTTGTTTTCATATAAACAAATGAATGCTTAAAAAAATAAGTCATTTGTCCAAGACTACAATAAGCTAAATAAATTATCAGGATCAAATAGAGGCATTTTTATCCATAAAAGTATTTCAAGTGATAACCTATTGAATCTGAAAGCATCAGAGATGAAAGAATACTTTACAAATAAGTACCATAGAATCCCATCAATGGAAAAGTTTATCACTCAACTTACTGAACCTATGCTCAGTCCTCCTACGACTTCCTGATTAAGATCATGCCATGCTTTCAATGGAAACTCCCAGACAGAAGGAATTGACTAACCAGATGCAGGAGTCTTCCAAGCAGTTTCAAGAACTGGGTGTTGGACAAGTCAAACAACTGGCCTTCTAGCACATTCTACTGAACCACCAATTTCTGCTCTATGAAGGATCATAAAGAACCCCAGCTCAGTGATAGGTGGCATCAGGCTTCAACTGAGCATATGCTTATAGAGACGAAGGACCCCAGGTTTCTTTCCTACTCTCTTATATCTTCAATAATAATCCTGCGTGACACCCAAGAGAGTATATTGAACATATATAAATCTTTATGTAAAGTTTTAAAAGTAGCCAAACAAATCTTATAAGATTATGATTCTAAATGTAAAATATAACTAATGATTTGCTCATAACCTCCCTAATCGCAATATGTATTACCTAATGGATGCTAATACCCATTGATTCTTGCTTTGGACAAAGCTTTGATCATTTTATTGCATGCATTATCTTAATGCACGCTTGCCAGATACCATGGCATAGGTGCCATTGTCAGTGATTTTAGTAATTTTACTTTATAGATCAGGAAACCAAGTCTCAATAATTTTCTGCATACCTAAAGGACATTCTAGTAGTAAACAACAACAACGATGATGATGATGATAATAATAATAATAATTACAGTCTTCCTTACTCTAATGCCTAGGTACTTAACCATCCATTACCTTCCAGTACCTCAGAAATATAGACCTGACTCTATGAAATGGACAATTGACTAAATATGTGATGCAGTTCAAATTTCCAGGATTTTTATAACTTTACAATGATTAAAATATTTCCCACTTGTCTCAGTCACTCTCTCTCTTTTTTACTCTACTGAAAGCAACAAGTTTTATGCTGAAAGAAAAAAAAAACCTTTAACCTTTAAAATACTAATAATGCTATAAGATAGCCATAGAGCTGAACAAACTGTGCATCTTCCTCTTGATTCCTTTTTTGTTATTATTTTTTTTATTTACATCTTTTCAATGTGGATTTATTCTGCTTTGTTAAGGCAGCAATTACTGTAGATAGCATCACCATGGCTATTCTGTGATACCTAGTGATCCCAGGCATTGTGTTCATTCTCTTCATGTCTTTTGACCCTTGATGTATATTATTTTTAATCAGGTGGTTGGTCATGTGTGGGTGGGCAAGGGAGGGAATGGATGAGCATACAGGTGAATGGCTGTACACATTTAATTGGGACTTTTAATAGAACACTTTGTGGACTGTTCAAACAAGAGAGTGAAGAGCTAGGTATCCTTGACAACAGTCTAGGCATATCACAAAACAAAAGAAAGACCAGAGAATTCACAGTGGGAGATCTAAGCAGTGGATCATTGGGATAACAGCTAGCAGCCCTTTGGTGAAAGCTTCAAAATATGAAATGTTTTCATGAAATATACCATTGCTGCTGGATCATTAGAACAGTTGGACAGAGGACACTGATGATTGGCACAGAGGCTGAGGGAACACTGTAAAAAAAAATGATTATATTTTCCATGTAGTTAAAAATAATTGTTAGAAGCAGCACCACGATAGATGGATCAGTGGGTAAGGCTAAGAACCAGCTTTTAGTACTAATTAACTCTTTATCATGGACTTGAGTTCTCCATGGATAAAACAAGGTTAATTATTTCTTATTTCTTTATATATCTCACAAGAAAGAGGGAATGACTCTCAGGACAGTTATGGGATACTGTATGGCTTCTTGTGACATTAAAACAAATTTCTTAGCCATTGCAGACTAATCTAACAATAGATATATTCTATTTGCTTCCATGATAGTCCTACTGCACTCTATTAGCAGCTCAGAACTTCTAGAGAGGCACATTATCCAAGTCTTATGCATGAGATTTCATCTCTCTGTGTATAAACCGCCCTGGATGAGGCCAATAACCATAGATAATTTCTTGGGTCACAGTGACAGCGCCCATGACATGGGTACTGAACTCTCCATTACTATCCTGCATATCTTGACATCAATGTGTAGATTTGAGAAAGGGAGAGAAAGCAAGCCCTAAGGATAGCGCTGGGTTCCCAAGGCTAGCAACCGTATGCTGAGATGATTCATTTCCATCTCAAAATTTATTATCATTTGCATTTGTGCAAGCTGAGTTAGAATTTTGTCATTCACGATAGAGATACTTAACTAATGAATCAAGAAACAACTTGCATTTAATTAATCTTGGTTAAATGCTACGCTTGTTAGATGTTATGTATCAATGTTGCTCAAATATTTATGGAGATGTAACACTTTTGTCATATGCCATCTACTAATTTTGGAAGAATTATCGATAACACGACAGGCATTTTGAGATATGGGCATACATGATTGTGCCTTTCAATAGATCTTAGTCTATTATATTTAAAAGAGGCAATATTAATTCATCAACATTCACATTATACTTTAGAACCCTGGTAAATGAACAACAAAACACCTCTCATCAGAGGAGACCTATGAATGACAAAGAGAGAACAAGAGATTTAACTTAGCCCCAATAGTAAATCCAAAGGTCAGAAGCAGTCATGCTAGGGTAGGCATATGTGTCTAACAGAAATGTGGACTTCCCCAGATATTAAATAGAAAATTTACTTGTCAACATATAAAACAGTAAATACAATGCCAATTATACTTATTCATTTGTCTTAAAATGTATATTGAACACAGGTATTCAGCACCAGGACTACAGCTCACAGTGAACAAAATATACATAAATTCCTGCCTTTATGGAGTATATAGTTAAGAAATATAAGCAAGTTAACTGTGTAGTGTGTGTTGAAGGTGCTAAGCACCACAGAGCAAAAGGAAGTAGGGCAGAGACAGTGCAGAACTGCTAGAGTCCAGTGTTGTGATTCTAAACTGTTTAAAAAGCTTTCTAGAAGCAACACAATAATTGACAAAAGGCTGGAAGACATGGGAAAGGAGTCTCATAGTTTTCTGGGGAAAAAAGAAATAAAAAAACCCCCAAAAAACAAAGAAAACCAGAGAATGGGAAATTAAAACAGTAGTGGAGTTGAGAGCTGCCTAGACTCTTGGGGTCAGCCAGAATGCAGGTACACTAGAACAGTATATGGTTGGAAGGAGAGTGGGAGGTCAATGATGATAGATTGCACAGGTCACTGTAGGGATTTAGACCTTTACTTTGAGTGCAACAGAGAGCAATTGAAGAGATTTAAAATGAAGGCTGACAGGGTTTGATTTATCTTTTCAAAGGATCATTCTGGCTGCCATTTTTGAGAGCAGAGATTACAGGGGTCAAGGGTCAAAATAAGACAACCTCTTAGAAAGGCTGATAAAGGCTTATGCATGATCCAGAGCAGCAAGGACTGAGGCTTAGACTGGGGAAGGGCAAGGGACCTAGTCAGCAGTGGTTAAATGCCTGAAATATTTCTAAAATATATTAACTGCGAGAACTGGATATGGACTATTGGCTTGAGGGCAAGTCATGAATCAGGAAGGACTCTAAAGATCTTGACCTGAGAAAACAAAAGGATGAAGTTATTCTTGACATGGACGAAGTGAGCTATAGAGATGGCCATTTGGAAGGTAAAACCAAGAATTCAATTTTGGACATGTCAACTTTGGGATATTGATTATCCTTCAAGTGAACTTATTGAGTGAACAGTTGAATATTTAAGTTTGAAGTTCAGGAGCAATCACATGTGGAAGTGGGGTTCATAAATGTTGATGGAGAGAACTGAGGTGAGGTCACCTGGGGGAAAGAGACTTTTTATTTATTTATTTATTTACAGTGCAGAGCAAGTTTCTTACAAATGAGCCACAATTAAAACGAAGACGTCAAAGGGAAGACTAGGGAATAACAAAAGAAAATGAGCAAGAACAGTCAGTCAGGGTCAAAACATCATCTTGGAAGCTGAGAGAACATAACACGTATACCAAGGGAGAGAAAATGACGTGCTTGGCCATGTAACTAACAAGTCCTGTACGGAGAGACAAGGGGGACAAGTGGATTTAGCAATAGATCATTAGTTACCTTGAAGAAGTCAGTTTTAATGGAATGGCATGTTCTGAGACATGTCTGCAGTCTGCTTCAAGACACTGAGATAGAAGACAATGGGCTTAGGAAAAAAACAGGTTAGCAGTGGTCTCATGCTAGAAGAGAGTCAGGGCCATGGCCAGAAAGCAGAGTCAAAACAGGCTTTAAAATATCTTATACAGTAGCATAATCATTTTACTGTTAACAGAATTCCTGGAGTAGATACTAGAGCAGGAAGAAAACCATTATACTACCTAACATGGGATTCAAATCCACTACGTGTGCCTTGTCTGCCTATTCAGAGACCATCTGGGGATCCTGTAGGCTTCCAGGTAATCTGATTCTCAGATCACTTAATGATATTTTACCTTTTATAAGCAGAAAATATTAGGCTCACAGTTCATAAGAAAACAATGAACATTTGCTGAATTTTGCATAATACACTGTCACAAAAAATACACAGATAAATGGTACTGAGGACACACTGGCCACTTTGATGAGGGAGCAATATTTCTCCTGAGTTTTCAAATGACCCTGCCTTTTCCTGGAATTTTACATCTAATAGAGATTATTGCTTGGAAGTAAACCTGCTAGATCATTTAACAAAATTATTTTCATTTGTTATGGAAAGGTAAAAATGGCCAAAAAGCTTTTAAACACTATTTGTATGCACAGGGCTCAAAAATATACATATGTGTATACCAAATATACTCATGAATATGTATATATATACATGTATATATATATATATATATACATGTATATATACATATACATATATATGTATATATAATAGATATGTATATACAAATTACATTCATATATAGACAGGCATATGAGTATACATTTAGGCCTAAAACACTTGAATTGCTCTATTTCTTAGTCAATCAGAAATCCTTTTGTTTCTTCCAGGACTTCACTTTCACATAGATAATTTTTCTCGTGGATGTGCAAACTTTAATACCAACTGGATAAATTAAATTTGTACAGGAAACTCCTGAAGTGATCAAAACTCTAGATCCCAGAGCAACAGTAACTGGAAGTAGGGTAGATTGTGTCATTCAAGACACACATACTCTCCAAAGGTGGCTCTTTGCACCTTTGTATGGGATGAGAAGCCACCAGTGGCTTCATTCAGAATCTTACAAAACTGCCATTTTCCTTCACTGAGATACAATTACCTTCCTATTCCTGGATGCACAGATGGATATTTTTTGAACATTTACACATATACCTTAGACTTGTTCACAGATGTGTGCATTCTGTTTGTTACACTTGACTTCGTGAGTCATAGCAATCATGGCTGCCTCAGAGCGACCCTTCTCTGTTTTTCCCAGCATAGCTCCCTGCAAACTCTAAATAGACTAAATCATGAAAGGGTATGAAGAGACGCTCAGCCGGATCCTAGAATTGGGGACATGACTGTCTGTTTGGTATTAGGTTCAGACTAACCAGCTATATTCTGGCTCAGAGTTGCTTTTGCTTAATTCTCTTTCAGCTCAAGTTGGGGATACCCATCTATCTGGTCTTTCTCCCATTATGAACTACACTTGCTTCAGTAAATTTTGCAACCTATGACATAACATGGGTACTGAGTCTGTGTACTGAGTCTTCGGGATCAAACCATATCTGAGTTCTCACAGGCAGGTATAAAGTTGCTCTAGAAAAATATGAACTATATAATTTAGTACTTTTTCTTGCTGAGGCAAAGTACATAGATGATGAAGTGGCCTCTGCCATTTATACAGGCTCTTCAACTAAGTGACTTTAGTCATTAATCTCTGGTGACAAAAATCAGTGAATCGCACTCTTCCCTCTAGGAATGTATTCTTTTGGCATATACCCATACATCAGAACTAAGGAATAGTAAAATGTAGTATTTATATTAGATTATATGCTCCCCGAGGGCAGGAAAACATTCATGTGAATTTATCTTTGTGTTCAACAGGAGCACAGCTTCTGGAATATGAGAGGTGCTGTCTATATGCTTCTGTTTATTCAACCAGTGACTATAGTTATAATTCTATCACATAATAATAATATTATCTTTATAAATTTATTCTGAAAAGATTTTTATCTAATTTCTCCTCCAGGAAATTGAATACACACACACACACACACACACACACACGCGTGTGTGTGTGTATATGTATATGTATATGTATATGTGTATATATATATTACATGCTTGTATATATACATATGTATATATATGCCTATATGTGCACATGTTTAGCTTATATGAGTGGACACAAATTACAGGCTTGCTATATGTTCTGTGCTTGTATGCACAAAGTTTTACAGTGTTAGTCCACATCATGAAAGAACATCCTTGTGAGTCAGATCTAATCTCTGTGTAGCGAAACAGGTACCAAGATTCATAGTCAGGGATGTGTTCTTCCCCACTTCGCTCTTCTCTACTCCACGTATTAGTGAGAGTTTTTAGGTATTCAGTGTCGTGGAGACACAGCTCTTCACGGGCCCTGCTGTTTTGTTCCTCAATACACTGCACTCTGGAAGTGACAAAAGCCATTTTCCTGGGGAGCTGTGAGACAGTCTCTCAGTAGCAGAGGTATATTTCCCTGCCCCCTCCTGCCCCAAATTCCAGACTCATGACACAGAAGCACAGTTAGAAATGAAAAATATGGTTCATTATCTTGGTAACACAGAGAAAAATGTTATGGCTTTATTTAGCAGTTGCTTTTATGCTTTTAAAACCATGTTAATTTCATTTTTTATGTAATTGTGCATTAAATCATCTCAGACAATTGTGTGATTTGGAAATAAAAGTCCAACAAAATAAGTAAAAGCCATAATGTGACTATTTTCCTTTTCTGCTTTTTCGGAGTCTGTTTTTATGTTTCTCAGGCATTAGTGTCTCTGCTCCTTCCTGTGAAGATTAATCTGGGTCTCACAGAGCCCCTTGCCTTCTTGTCTTCAGTTCTTCCCCTGCTCAGAGCTTTTCTCCATGGTTTCTGTATCAACTACTTGTGTATTACCAGCTTCAACAGCATCAGGGCTTCTAAAGCTTCCTAATCCACTAGTCTCCTCTCTAATAGGGCCACCAGCTGGATGAAGACCTCAGCCCTGGCAGAGATATTTAAAGAGACGTAAGGTTCATAGAGAAAGCTTGTGAGTCCCGGTTAATAACGTCTCCCTTTTTCATACATGCAGGAGGTTTTGTTTTTGTTGTTGATTTGTTTTATTTATTTTACTTTTTTGCTAGAATGCATGCAGTGGGTTCAATAAAATGCAGCATGTCTGTAACTAAGGTTTCTTCTTATTTAAAGAAAAGCTGGGCCATTTGATATGTTGTCCTTCATCCCTCCCATCTTAAGCCCTTTATAAGGGATGAAACTTCTGATGTATGATGATGAAGGCTTTAGAACTCTCCAGTGGGGCCTTTGTGATAAGAACTTATTCAAGTCTAATTTTACACATATTAGGCAAGTCCCTCAGCAGCAGATATGAACAAATTTTCTCTCCTATTCTCTCTCTCTCTCTCTCTCTCTCTCTCTCTCTCTCTCTCTCTCTCT
>NW_021620929.1:6187801-6188323 GCF_004785775.1 Grammomys surdaster
CTCTCTCTCTCTCTCTCTCTCTCTCTCTCTCTCTCTCTCTCTCTCTCGATACTCATTGTAGCCAACTGCTATAAGATATTCTACTTCCTGTAAAGGAATGTATACTGCTTTACCAGGTCTATTGTAACCACCTACTTAAAACTTCAGTCACTTGCTGTTTATACTCTAGAGAAAAGAAACTCAAAGTCAGGCCTCTGGCTGGATTCTTTCCCCCATGTTTCTCTGCAGCTTCCTCCCTCTACGTATATCCTTGTAACTAAGTTCTCCCATTCTCTCCCTTATTCCCTACCTCCCTGTATTCCTCCCTTTCTCCCTTCCTTCTTTCGTGCCTTTTTTTCTTTTTCTTCTTTTGAGATAGGGTCACATTGTGTAACCCTGGCTGGCTTTGAACTCACAGAGATGTGCCTTTCTCTTTCTTACTAGTGCTGGGACCAAGGATGTGTGGATGCGTGTCATTTTACTTGGCACAAAATGTTCTCTCTCTCTCTCTCTCTCTCTCTCTCTCTCTCTCTCTCTCTCTCT
>NW_021620929.1:6188333-6229896 GCF_004785775.1 Grammomys surdaster
CTCTCTCTCTCTCTCTCTCTCTCTCTCTCTCTCTCTCTCTCTCTCTCCCTCCCTCTCTCTCCTGTCTCTCTCTGCCTTTTTCTTTTAGACACCAGGTCTACATAATTCAGATGTACCCCAATTTTGTTTATCTTCATTAACTTCATGAAGACTGCCCTATAATGCCACATTTCTAGGGAGCCAGGGTAAATGCTTTAAAATATAAATTATTATTTAATTACACGATCAACCTACAGGAGAATATTTTGTCTTTTCTGTTGGTATTAATACAATGGAAAAATATACTTTCCAGACTAAGTTTCCAAGTGTTTGCTTCTTTTCTGTGTTACAAGAATTTTTCATTAGGCATCCATGTGTGTATATTAAGTGAAAAAAAACACACTTAGTACAGTTGTAGCATAATTCACAAGACAGATAAATATGTGTACATATGTACATGTATGTTAATGCATACAACAACTGAAATATGTATGGATAACCTTCAGTGGAATTAGCTTCTGCTTGAGGACACTATAAAATGTCAATTAAACTGTCAAACTTTCTAGATTGGTACTCAGCTTTTCACCTTAGGGAGATTTTGCATCCAATTTATTGTTAAATAAAATAGCCAACTTGGCAGCAGAGTTAGATTAACAAATTATAATAGGCATTTTTTTCCTTTAAAAAAAAAACTAAGGTGCTCTAAAGTTCTTGAGAAATAAATCTGAGGGAGATCGCAGATTGTGAGAAAGGTCATTTGTCTGTAACCATTTTAAGTGAAGCAGAAAGAAAAAAGAATGAACTCTGCCAGTTTGTCTGAATTAAACAGAAGCATAAAAGGAATTAGACTAAAACCTAATAGTGCTTTGTTTAAATATTTCTTTTGTTAACATTTGCTATTTCAATAGGAAGCAGTAAAGAAAGAATTTAAAAGTAGCCATGGAATGGAGTTTGTACTGTTGGTGTCAAACTTACACACACACACACACACACACACACACACACATCCTTTTGAGGTTAGTCAGCTTGACTGTAAAACACATCTGTTTCATGTGCTGAGATTCTTCTATGCACAGGCAGGCAAGGGGAATTTTCAAAAGGCCACCAAGAATAAGATGACCTCTCTTGCCTAGTCATAGGTTTACTACTGGGATTTGTAAGAGGATGTTGGTGTACTGACTCCTCAGGGGCTGAGTTAAGTGTTTTACATGTAGTATTTAATCTAATTCACACAATAATCAAATATAGTGGGTGACTGAGCAGCTCTGTGACAGATACAGAATAAAAGACCACAATAGAAGAGGGGGCAGGGTCTAGGCCATTAATATCTGAAGGAGCATGGCTGGAGCTTCTCAAAGTCTGGAGGGTGGGAAAGACTCTCCCCGCCCCCATGACTGTATATATTCTTCAGAGGGAATATTCCTCTTTCTGAAGGAGGAAGACAGACAACTACTATCATTTGGTAGTTGAAACTGATCTCAGCCAAACACTTTATACATATGAGCACATTCCATTGAACAGTTCCTCCACGGCTGGCTCTCTGTTTAAGTCTAACGTCTGGAAGCTTGACAGCCTGGTAGAAGTCATATATTTAGAAGCAGAGCCTCCACATCTTCTCTAGCTTCTATAAGATAAAGCAGCCTCCATTTTATCAGTCAATTAAAAACGAGGGTGGGCTACCCAAGCTTCTCAGTTGGCTAGTATTTTAAATGAATGAAGGTGATATATCATTGAAAAGACTTCTGAAAAAAAAAATACACCAACGCAGAGCAAATAAAATGTCAGAAGCTTTTGTTAATGGTAACTCAATGGCAATAAAAGTAAAATTCAAAATATGTTAATAGTCTTAGCAGAGGGAGGCTCTGGGTTATGGCTTTCATAAACAAGTGTCTAAAGTTCACCCATAAAAGTAATGTTAATGGGAGCTCAAGAGGTCACAGATTCAATTCCTAGCACCCACGTGGTCGCTCAGAATCATCTGGGACTCCAGTTCCAGAGGATATAACACCCTCTTCTGCTCCTTTCTGGGCTCCATCATGCACATAGTGTGCATAAATACATGAAGGTAAACATGTACACAAATGAAATAAATAACACATCAGTGTTTGAAAAATAATACAAGGATTCTTGAATAACATGAAAAATTATTCAAAGTTTCATATGCTACTGAATATAGTTTGCAGTATATAAAAGAATTTGAGAAACATCTGGATTATTTTTATATTGTTGTAGTAGCAGAAACTGTTTGCATCTAGGGTGTGAAATGTTAGCTGTGTTTCTTTTATGTCTCAGAGCACTATGGGGAAAAAAAAACCACCACATAGCAAAGTTTTGTATTAGTGCCACATATTGTGCAATCAGAGAAAAATCCTATTTTTAAAAGATGACTCCACTGCTTTGAAACATTTCCCACAAAGAAATAACTACTTTGTGATTTGTGTGCATTTGGTGAGCTATAAAAGTGGGCATCATGCCCTTCTCTGAACAGGCTCATACCACAACGATCTTAGACCTTGAACACTAGGTGACAAAACTAAGCACATGCAGTAAATATTTTATAATAAGAAGAAAAAACTCTTACACACTTGGGACATTCAAAATGTAAAACTGATAACTGAGTATCAACCTTCAGTAATACATTTCTCCTAAAAGAATTTCGGGGAGTCTTTGTACATGTGTGTACTAACATTGTACTTAGTTTGGGTTCAAAGTAAGAGGTTCCCGTTATGACAAATTACTGTAAATGTTCACCTGTGAATGCTGATCCACAGTGGACTTTTACTTCTTTCATCTTTGGAGGTGGCTTTTCATACCCAGGGGACACATGTAGCAATGGAGATGTTGCCACTGTATCATTGCAATTTGTGGGGCAGTAGCAGCGAGGGACACCTATAGTCAGGTCTCAATTGCAACTATAGACCAGGCTTCTGTAACGCAGAAGACTACCCCCAGACAGCATGTCATTAGTGCCATAAATCAACAAAACTTTATTCAAGAAACATCAAACTGTGAATTTCAAATAATTTTTTTCAGATATCCAAATTATTATTCCACTTTTGATGTTTGGTTAACTTAAAAGTACAGCTTCTGGGAGAGTTATAATAGTTTCCTTATTTAATTTCTTGGCTTGGTAATTTTTTATTTTCTGTGTATGAATGTTTAACCTGCTTTTTTTATATGTACCATATGAATAGATGGTGCCCAGAGAGGACACAAAAGGTTGCCAGATCCACTGGAATTGGAGTTATAGATGGTTGTAAACCACCATGTGGGTTCTGAGAACGTAGCCAAGGTTTTCTGAAAGAGGAACAAGTACTCTTACCCATCAAGGCATCTCTTTCTAGCTCAGAGAAGCAATTTTCTTTAAGAGCATGGCTCCTGGGAAGGTGCCCATACTATACTCCAGTGGATGGTGCCTGAAGTATATGGATAGGACAAACTAAGAGTTTATGGGTTAGTAGAGAGAACAAAGGTCACAAAGTTGGAAAAGAGTAAATTGGTAGAGGTAGACACAGGAAGGAGTTAAAGGGAGGAGTTCTGGGTGAATACAGTCAAAATATATTGTATAAAATTTGCAAGGAATTATTAATAAAGTATTTTCAAAGTCCAGTTGTTCAAAATAAAATCTTGTTAACAAGGGGGCTTAGTTATCCAACCTCAAGGTGTCAGCCCTAAATATGCACATGCAAGTAACAGTAAATGGAGTCAGTAGTACATGTATGCACATGTATGCACGTGTGTGTGTGTGTTTGTGTGTATGTAAGCATTTGTAACAAAAGAAAAGGCCATGAATTGGAGGAGGCACAGAAGGAAGTTGAGAGGAGACAGGGAGGGTAGAAGTCTTGAAAATTAATATACATGTAACAAAGTCTCAAAATGAAAAATATAAGTAAAATATTTTTAATCTATGGTCAGCTTATTTTGCGCTAATTCACTATACAATAATAGTGAAAAGAGAAGAGTTTAATCCGGGCCCTGATCAAGAAGTAGGCACACATCTTCTATAAACTTCGTGTGCCAATAATCTCATCACATGGAATACTCATTTACCTTGTCAGAAAGCTAAAATAACTTTATGCAAAATAATATGTCTCATTTCTCTATGACTGATTAAAGAATATACACAACCAGACACTGAAAAATATTGAAGAATCCTTTCAAGAAAATGCTTTATAGGATCAAAGGGGGAAAACAAACAAATTTTGTTGTCCAGAATTTATTACATATTTCAGAGCTGTGCCTATTTTCTATAGAGTCTCCAGGTTGTTGAGTATCATACTAAACACTCACATTATAATACCTTTCTTAAAGAATAGCAGCATTAATTCAGAATCTTACAAAGAAAATACTGAATTGGGTCAGTTGCTTTTATAAACCTTGTGTTTATGCTGGTTTATTCTCCATGAAATGGTTCTTTTTGACCTTAGCAAGAACACCAAACACATTTTAAAGGTTTGTTCAAAGTGGTAAGCAGGAAAATGAAGGTTATAGATTCTGTGAGGAGCAGAGATGTCTTTCATATCAGGCTCAGAGCTTTGGCCACATTTTTAAAGCAATGCCCCTCCCAAAGTGAAGATTCTGATTGTGGTATATTTGAATCCTTGGCTTTGTTGAGAAGGCAAGTGGGTCACTAGATCCAGTATTCACTGTGTCTAGATCATTCAAACCATCTGAGTCAGAGTTACATAGGTTTACTATTAAAGCACAGAATCTTAAGCCTGAGATATTTATACAGGCCAGAATGTAGGCAACTGAGAATTCAGAAACCACTTCCCAGTCCCTATTCCCAAAGCAGAACATTCTAGATCTTCTTCTGTAAAGATTTACATACATAGTCCTTCTATTTACCTCTTTATGGGATATAGTTTTTTTCAACAAAGGGATGATAGTTTGAGAATTTTGTAACTGACACATGAGTTGACATGAATTTTTCACCAAACAATGAATCAATCTTACTGTGAGTAGCCATTTGTGTGAATCATGACATGGATGGAAGGGAAGTGACAGTCAGCTAAGAGAGCATGAGGAAGGCCTTGGGTTGGCATATAACAGGCACAAGTGACAGTTTGTTAAGTGGTCCATGTGTCTATTCAATAGGAATAGGGACTGTATATGAACATATCAGAACCTTCCCCAGAGAGCTTATGTAAAATTACCATTTATTTTGTATGTTTGGTTATATTTTCCTGCATGCAAATTTCCGTATCACATGCATGCCTGATGCCTGCAGAGGCCAAAAGAGGGCATTGAGTCACAAAGAACTGGAATTACAGATGAACAAACATATGGGCACTGGGAATTGAACTAGGGTCCTCTTAACTCAATACTTTTAACCGCTGAGCCATCTCTGCAGCCTCCCTCAATAAGGAAACAGTTTGCCACATTCCTTGATTTATTTAGGGTATCAAACGTTTCAGGTGATTTGATAAAGTGAAAATTCTTAGCTATCCTGGCTTATTGACTCATAATCACTACAATGAGTTAAGATCTCTGCCTTTGAGGCCACGTGAGCATCTTTGCATTAAACTCCCAATGGACTGCTGTTTTGGTCCATGCCTCCTCTCATAAGAACTATGAATAAATCTTTAGTTCATTCACTGCAACTGATGTTCCAACAATCTGTATGGTCCAGAATTCCATTACAAGGAAAGGAATTTATACCTATGGCCTCATAAGAGTCACAGTGAAGAAATTCTAGAAAGTGACCTGTGTAATGTAGAGTGTGAAGTCGCATAGCACTAAGTCCGAGATACTATGAAAAAAAGGTGAATAGCCACCATAGAAACTTGATGTTTAGGAAGAGAGAATACCTCCTCTTTGAGATGTTAACACTTGCTTTTAGATTGTCTTGGTAAAAGCTATTTTGATTCCAAATTATTTATCCATTATAATCTAGCAGTCTTTAAGGCAAATTTAGATAAAGTTTCTAAAATATAATCTATGAATTATGCATATCCAAAGAATATGGATGGAAATGTGAATGTTCTTTGACTCTCAGTTTGAAGATTCAACCAGTTCTGGGCATTTCCTCATGAATTTCTGGTATAGATAGTTTGATATAGGAAAATCCTAACTTTTATATATTTGTATTTTATTTATTTGTTTGTTTGTTTATTTTATATATTTATATATTTATGTGTAATTGGGCCAGACTGGTAATGTATAAAACATACTACCACCAGTTTGTACACAATTAAATTGAGTGACTTACAAGCTAAGGAAAATGCAACATAAAAATTATTCATACTTCTGATTGTTCTAGTATAAAAGATGAACCATGGTAACTGAAAAGTTTAGATAAATCTGGTTCAGTCTGTGGTCACCTTTTTAGCTGTGTAGATCACACAATTTATGTGATCTTACCAAACTCATACTCACTTATCTACTGTATCTAATTCCATACTGGCCTTGTCAATATCATACACACATAAAAATTGTACCCCTGAAGATGTGTGTTTTTATGTACATATAGAAAGAAATTTACATTTATGCTTATTTTACAATATTGTTGATGTTAGATAAAATAATGGGTGATTCACATTGTTCCTGCCTTTGGTTAATGGGTATAAGAAATAGTGAAATTTAAAAATAAAAAGAGCAAGTGTTCAAGTAGTTGATAAAGTACAACAAACAAACGAAATTAAGAATTCCATCTTAGGGTTTCTATTGCTATCATAAAACACCATGACCTGAAGCAACTTGGAAAGGAAAGGGCTTGTTTCACTTGTACTTCATATTACAGTGCATAACTGAAGAAAGCCAGAGCAGAAACTCAAGCAGGGTGGGAACCTGGAGGCAGGAGCTGATGCAGAGGCCATGGAGGGGTCCTTCTTGTTCATTTTCTCCCCACGGCTTGCTCAGCCTGCTTTCTTACAGCACCCAGGATCATCGTTCCAGAGTTAGAACCACTCATGGTGAGCTGGACCTTTCCACATCAATCAAGAAGATGTACCACAGGCTTGCCTTCAGGCCAATTCCATGGGAGCATTTTGTCACTGAGGTTCCCTTTTCCAAAATGACTTTAGTCTCTATGAAGCTGGTATAAAACTTACCAACACAAACTTGTATAACAAAAATGAGAAAGGAAGAGAAAGGACAACAGAAAAAGGGTTTTAGTCTTTGCATCTTCAGAAGCTTTGCTCTGTCATGGTTAGTTTGCCTTTGTTTTTATGCTGTGTAGTGTGGTAGCCATGGTGGCCTCTCTATGACTGAGTGATCATTAGACGAAGCACAACATGGAGTCACCACAGAAAAGTTATTAGTATTTCATCTCAAGTCTGAAAATGTCAAGCTATATCAGTCTGGTGGATGCTGATAGGAACCCATTTCCCATTATCATATGTTAATGAAGGGAAACAATGTACAGTCTACTAGGGGAAAACCCAGAATGAGCAGAGCCTAGGGTCTACACAGTTTCCTACATTTCCAGCCTCATTAAAATATGCAGATTGTATCATTAAAAACAGTTGCCTGGCAGAGTTTTCTCCTGGAGTCCAGTTATAGGCACATGCTTGGCAGTTTTTATTACAGCAAGTTAACACACTGCTCTAGTCTATGTAAAAACAACCGAAAAATAAGAAAGAGAAGCAAATTTTATCTATGTTTTCATTTGAAGGTTATTTTACTATACCCCAAAGGTGTAATTTTGTTTAAAACCCAAAAAGAAGGACCAGTTATGTGTGTTTTGTGCTTCTTCTAATACACAAAAACCTTATATGGAAACTTCATGTCTTCTCATAACTTTCCTGTTCCAGTGTGTGAACATGATAGTATAATTAATGTAATAACACACTTTATACCTGAGGTTAATTCAGTAGGTTGTTAACCCTATCTATCTGGAACTAGTGTAGTCATGGGCCTTGAAAAAAAAACCATTATCACTACTTTGAAAGACTAGCTGATTCCTTACTTCAGTCAAATCTAATCCTACACCTACAGGTAAGTCTAGTTATCACCCCTCATCAAAGAAGACATTTATTACAGCCAATGAAGAACACCACAGAAAACTACAAGAGGACACAGCATAGAGATCAACAGATCACAGGGAGTCCAGGACCAATAGATGCATCTACATCACAGCTTCTGCACCTTTAGCTCAGGGAAAAAGGACACAAAAAGAGTATAGGAATCAGACTACCAGAAAGTCCACTGTGAGACAGCCTCTTCTAGAAATGGCTACCTAGACAATACCGGAACGATGTCAATATCAACACTATTGAAGAGTAACAATATCAATGTTAACGAAAAAGGAAGAAAATTTCACAGGATCTGGCTCCTAGGCAAAGAAAGATAGGCAACTAAGGACTGCTGGGAGAAAGAGAATTGTTCTTGCCTATTGTTTATTCATTGCTGAGTGGTCATCCCTAAAGCCATGTATTTGCGTTCAAGTGGACAAGGAAGGAAGAATATTTTCAAAAATGACTTAACAGCAATTCTTAACAGCAAAACTTAACAGCAGAAGCTCAGCAATGAACACTTCTGACATAAAGGCCTACCTTGAGACAACTGATAACTGCATCGGAATGTTGAATTATAACAGAGTGATTGGGTTATCAAAGTAGTTAACAGAGCTTTAAGATTTAGTAACTATTAATGTTAAAAATAGACAAAATATGTCAGTATGCTGTCATACACAAATATAATTGAATTTGGTTTTCTGTAGCATCTAAATATATTCCAAGATCCTAGATTATTTCTGAGGTCAAAATTGTTTTCATAAAGTTTGCAAATTATCATCTATTTCCTCGCACTGACATTTGCACTGATGGGCCAAAGCAGTGCTCTCTGGCAGAAGCTGAGACCTTCTCTCTGAAAAACATTGGTATTCACAGAGGTTTTCCTCAGCATTTACTCACTTTGAAAACAAATGCTAATTTGACCAAAAAAAAAATACCCAAACCATTCTTGAGGCAAAAATAAAAGGCATTATCAATTTAATTAAATCCTGTCCTCTGATATATTTTTCAATGTATGCAATAGGGGGTGATGGGAAGTAGAAAGCTGTGTTCTTGGTCTGGAAAACCACATGGGGGCCTTGTCTTGTAGGAAAGGCATTGTGCATTTGGGTTGTGAGCTGAACCGTTCTGTTTTCATGGAATATTATTTTTACTTTAAATATGCAAAGACAATTATGGCCATTTAGACTTCAGTATTTAACAAGCATTCTCTGTAAAATAAATGAAGTAACTTAGCCACTTGAAGAAATCAACCATATGGCTGTATTGTTGCCAATGATCAAATTCAAGCTTTGGAGCAAAAATTAGTATTGTGCGAAGCTTAAATTTACCACCAAGAGCACAACAGCTTTGTGAAACAACAGAACTTTTCTGATGAGCTTGATGGTAATATTTGCAAATGTGAGAGGGTTTTTATTTTTTGAGATTTTATAATGAAATGTTCCAATATGTGGGAGATCTGCATATCTCAGGACTCACTTATTTTTCTAGGAGCTGTGGTTTTGTGTCACAAGATTCTGCCTAAGGGAAAAAGACCTCTCCAATGGCAAGAAAGATGAATAGATTTTCCTGTTCCAATAAGAAGCTATGACAATGTCAATTGTCTTTATGAAACTTGCACTTGTTAGCTGTATGTAGTTGCAACAAAAAATGACCTCAACTATGAGACATGGCCATTCACCATGCTTTCTCTCCATTTGCTCTCTACTTAACTGTTAAAGACAAACTTCTATGCATACATCTCAACCCAAACAATAAACTGATATTAAAATTTACCCAGCAAGAAAAAGATAAAGCAATGGAATAGTTCTCCCTAAACACTTCAGAAAGTATTTGGTGCCTATGTATTTTTTCAAAAGGACATATTATTGTGAAAAGACTGTAGTATTGCTACTTTAGAGAAACATTTTTATTAGGATGTCAGGCTAGCCTTGAACTTGAATTCCTGATTCTTTTACTACTACCTCCCAAATGCTGGAGCCTGTTGCTATTTAAAACTACTCTCTTGACATTTCTCTGTTTTTAGTTTTAGTATCTTGAGTGTTAGCAAATATACATTTAAAAAAAGTCTCTTTGGGTCAATTTAATTTAAAGATATCTCTCCCAACCTTAATTTTAAGAAATACTATTCTAGAGAGAAGCAATATTTTTTAGGTGTATCTGTCAACTCAAAAATTTTAAGTTGTTATTTGTGTTAAGCATATTTCCACATATACCTAAGAATAAGTTAAGTCCTTCTCAAAGGCCACATACTTCTGTGTTTTGATTCCCAGTGTTTACAATGCTTTCCAATATACATGTCAATGAAAATTTAAAGTATCACCCGAAAAAGCAATATAATAACTATTTACTCTTGAAATAAACACTTGCCTCTTGTACACATGTAAAAAGTTAACAGTCTTAATGGGTTCCTTGCAATAAATAAAATTGACTGTGTCCAAGAATTACTGAAAACTGTCTTCCAAAGACCTCAGACTGTGGTAGGGATGAGATCCTGACACCCACCCTGATCCAAAGCATTAACATGGGCTAGAAGTATAAAACAACTCAGAAAAAAATATTAGAAAAATCCAACTCAGGAATCTCATAAGATCTTGTTTCAGCTTGAACTAATATAACCATAAAATCCTATCCTTTACAAATGATGACAGTTTAGACCTTGACTATTTTACCTAAGTATTTAGAATTGATCATTACAAATAGGTAAGAAAAGACTTTATTATTTTAAAACTTTCACCATTTGGGCAACAAGGAAAACTCTTCTTTAAAACCATTGTATTATATCCAGGATAGATGAAAGAAAATTTACTGAAGAAAAAGTTGAGAATGGGATCATCTGAGAACATGCTCACATCTGCAGTTAGCAAGTCCATGGTCTGGCATTAGGAGCCAAGACCATTCCAGTGCCTCAGGTCTCCCCATCTATGGATGCTCATTATCATTTCCTAGCACCTAGGGATCACTCACACAGATGCTGGTCATTAAATTCTCACCTCAACACATCAATATGCGGGCTTCTCTTCTTGATCACATGAAAGTCCGCAGAACACACATGAATCTGTTTATTTTCAGAGTATTTTAACTTCTACACCACTGCCTGTTACAATCTGCAGTGATATGTGTGTGTGGTGTTGGGTTTTTTAAAAATCTTGTCAATAATACGTAAGCACTTCTAACTGCCTAGGAAATCAGACTTGGAATGGGTACCCATTCTCTTTAAAGACTTATCTCTATAAAATTCCTTTTAAATGTACACTGGAAAAACATTTTCAAATGTTTTGTAAAAGTTTAAGGTTGAGGGGACAACAGATGGGTGAGGTGTTAAGGTTCTTGCCACCAAGACTGATCGGTTGAATTTGACCCCAAAGTCCAACATGGAAGTTGAAGATTGATGCCTACAATTAGTCCTCTGACTTGTATGCAAGCACATAGGGGTGTGTGAGTGTGTGTGTGTGTGTGTGTGTGTGTGTAGACAATGAGTACTCATCACTCATGTGTAAGGGCACTTATGTGTAAAAAAGAGATAATTGTAATTTTTAAATCAATGAAATAGAAAATGAGCTTTATCTTGTTCTCAGCTCTTTAAAGAAATTGATACAGATTTCAAATCGGTAACATGCATTAAAGGAACACGTTCTATGAGAATATCGTATCTGGCATTAAATTATTCACTTCTCCCCATATGCAACTTTGTGTCCTTAACAGAAATAACAGTAACAATAGTAGTAATTCTGTCCAGTAAATATCATAGATGGGTGATCACTGATAACTTGGTAATAAGGAAAACCCAGGTGGTAGCCCATGTACAGAGGTAAACCCATGTATGTACATAGCTTGAAATTAATCAGATAAAGATTAGAGTCAATGTGGGAGGAACAAAGAATATAAAGATGTGAGGAAATGGCAAATATCAACACACATATGACGATATTTATCATCTGAGAAGTGAAACAACAATTGCTGGATTACTTCTTTTTTATTTATTTTTTTAAGTTACAGTATTTGTTTTTAGTCTTCAATTCCCACCCCAATTTGTTTATTGTCCAGTGGGGACCTAGAACAGTTATTACATTCCTCAAGGTCATGCAGAAAGTCACACTGTTCTTCGGAAAGGGGCTTATATATTACTGCAACCCAGCTAGGTCCTATTGCTTCCTGCAGTGAATGGGCCCATGTGGAATGAAAAGAACGCTCTTAAGCAAATTCCAATTATGGTTTATTAACTTCACACGTAGCATTTATCTTGCAGTTTCCAAAAATAGTGGAACCAATTAAACTGTCTGTTTAGCAAGGAGGTTTTTTTTTTAAACTTTTAATTTTTCTTCAGATAAAGTCTTTATAAAAAAGATAAATGGAACCATACAGATATGAAGAAACGGGGGAGGGGAAAGTATCACTTTCCAGCTTCCAATGCATCTCCTTTCAAAGCCAAGGCAAGTCCTTTTGTGTCTCCCAACAGATAGTCTAACATCCTCTGTCAAGCAAACACGCCCATTTTAGCCTGATGGATAGTAGTAAAAATTAGTTATTTAGGACAGTAGCTAATTTTACATAAAAGCCCAACAAATTCTAGGATTCTATCTGCTGTCAAAACAAGATTAAACAATCACAAAAAGACAAATAGTGCATTTGTAAGTGGAGGCTTAAGGACAGTATTTTACTTTACACTTAAAACGCCATCTATAATTTCCAATCAGAGAGGTAAAAGGGAGTCTTCAAATGATGAAAATCCCTGGAGAACAAACTTTGGCAATCTTTATTTCCCTGGAAAAAAAGAAAACCTGACGTTCAAATGAGGTCCACAAATGGCTAGAAAAAGAAATTCCACGTGGGATATCCATGTTGAAAAAAAAAGTTAAGAAATACTTGTTCTGGAAATGAATATAATAATTAATAATAATAATAATAATAATAATAATAATAAATTTATTCTGTACCCTCCATTTAGCTGGATTATCAATTTCCACAAACTACAGATGGGCTAAAAAACAAGAGACAGGTGAAGAAATGGTGTATCTCTAGCTAGTTCACCTGTTTTGGAATTGTACTCTGAAGGAAGAATGTCTGGAAATGAGTAAGTAGAACGGCTTTGCCTTGTATACATGCCATCTGTAGCCTCTTGACACTTCATCTAGTTCCTATACAACTATCTTGCGAAGTTGTGAATTGGAGATTACTTTCTCGTCCTCTACATTTCCGACATAAAATCTCTCCTGACTCTTTTCTTGCTGTAGCTTCCTTGCTGGTGGGCCTATCCTCATGCACCAACTTGTCCAGCAAGAGCTGTGGGGATGTCTGAAGACACATTTGTGCTATATAATCTACCACTTCCTTCCAGTGTGCGTGCATGGCAACCATTCGACAGCTTAGGAGGTAACAACTACATTTGAATAATATAATTATCAATATCTTATTAAATTTACCATTGTTCAGAACTAAATTCTTATTTTTAACCATCAATATAGTTGATTACATTTGAATGCTTACATAATTCACATAACTTTAGTGATCCCTTCTCCCTTGCCATAGTTTCTTTTTAATTAAAATTGTGTATGCCTCTTGTGTGGTTATGTGCATGTGAACGCAGGTTTCTATGAAGGCTAGGTGAGTATGTTGAATCCCTTAGGGACAGAATTACAGGTGCCTATGAACAAAGTCTGGGTCCTCTGAAAGAACATTTTATACTCTTAACCTCTGAGTCATCTCTCCGGGGCCCCATCTTTTTCCTTTTCTTTCCATTTTAAATTTATTTTATCTTAGAAAGGTGCTGCTGATTCCCTTCTTACTTATAAATGTTTAGAAACTTTGTTATATAGTCAATACCTGTGTGACAACTACAAACAAACAAACAAACAAACAAATAAAAATCCCGCTTTTACCCAAAAGGAAGCAAAATAGGATTATACTCCTAAATCTCCAGTGTGAGATTCTCAGCTTTTCACTTGATACAACACAGCAAAGATGAATTCTCACACACACACAGAGTTGGGAAGCCAGACCCTGCTGTGAGGTGCTAACCCCTTCATAAGAAGGACCACATATTTTCTGAGTTATGAAATTTATTTGTTAAGAGAAAAGTCTTGTCAAGTCTTAAACTCCTCCATTATTTGGCAGATGAGTAAATGTAAGGTTAGGGATTTTAGTGGACCCATTGAAAAATACCCAACTATTTTTGAAGAGGAAGGTTCTGGCTAATTCAACAGTTGCCGTTTATCAAATTTCCTCAGCTACCTAACCTGCATAATACTTCTGTCAGATGCTTGCTTCAGTGGACTTTATTATTATTTTTTAATTAATCATTTTTCTCCAGACTCCTCTGTGCAATTAGAAATGGATATAGAACCTGTGCTATGGCCTTGTCTTCTTAGGAGGAGCCAAGGAATAGTCCTAATCCCATGGTTTTCAGATTACTGAGAAAAGGCAACTCTACTGAATTGGCCATGCCAGCCTGGACCACGCCACCTTCCTAAAGCCACATCCTGATATCATCATTCAGAAGATGCTTTAAAAACCTATCTTAACAAATAAAATTTCTCAGTAACTTAAAAACTAAATAAAAACTCAATCAAACTAATCACAAATAAATTTTAAGGAAAATAACTCTCCCCCAACAAAGAAGAAAAACAACATTGGATGTATAAATTATGTATATCAGTGCAGACAAATGTAATTCCTGTGCCCAAAATCTAGTAATAAAGTTTATTATCATCACCTGCTGAAAAATCTTCCATTACTGATATATTAAAGTTTCATTACTGATAGGAAACTAGGCTCTCACTTGGTTCCATTCCATGTTGAGGGTGTTAGATTCAGAAATGGCTGACAGAAGCTATCTCTGTTATAATATGTGATGCTTAGTGATGATTGCAACATATTTCAAAGATATTTACTTGAATTTTTTTTGAAATAGGTATTAGAAAAATTTCTATATAGCAGAACAGATGCAAGATACCAGGCACAATGGCCTTCATCTCAAAGTTCAGTCACTTGAGTTTCCTGGAGCCATGTTAAGTTTATGTGGAACTAAAACATCTTAATTTCATACCTTACTTGAATAATCCAAGATATCAACTTGTAATAAAAATGTACTATGTCTAAAAATGTAAAGGGCCACGAATGAAGTAAAAACTTAACTGGGAATCTAAAAAAATAATTCCAAATGTAATTTCTTAATGACTAATGATTCATTTAGCAGAATATTGTATTACAAAAATCTTGTAAGCACTTTCAAAACTATGGCCCTAATTAAAATGTTGCACACAATAACAAATATTCTAGAAGATGTCAGGAAAAGCCCAAACTGACTGCAGTGCATGTACAGCGTTATGTCTGACATATTGCCTTTAAGCTTCAAATTTAGAAAATCTATTTATAAGATTAATTGAATCTTTACTTAGGAAAATAACAAATGCTTATCATAATCAAAATATAATTAAAAACAAATGGTCTTGCACAGTCTCTTTATATCATAGCATAAAAAATGTCATTCCTACATTGAAAAATTATGTTTTTCAAGTAACCATCAAACATGTTTATTAAAACTTAATTACACAAACAAAAAAATGTGTGTTTTGATGCAGTGTTAAGACTAATTCCTGCTTTGATGAATACTCAGTCTATCATCCAAATTTCAGATTTAAATAAAAAAGAAATCTTACAGCTTCTACTTTTATCTGTGTTGAAATTAAACTTTTCTAGTAAAGTATTTGAGAGAATAATTTGATTAAGATTTAAAGATTAAAATTTAAAGAACCACATTTAATATAGAATAACAAAGTGAGAAAAATAACATATTACTTTGCATATCATTTAGAGGACAGAGATGCTTGTGTTTATGAGTAACATTATTCAAAACAGAAAAAGTAGCCAGGAATGGTGGAACATTCCTTGAATCCCAGCAGGTGGGAGACAGAGGCTGGCACATCTTTGTGAGCTTGAGGCCAGCCTGGTCTACATAGTGAGCCAGGGCTACATCATGAGATACTGTTTCAAGAAATCAAAGACAATAGCAAAACCAAAAACAACAACAAAAGTCACTAAAGGACATTTAACTGAGCATCAGAGAGGTGGTTTTTTGTTTGTTTGTTTTTTAAATCATAAAACCAAGCAAGCAAAGAAACAGTTACAATGTTACAATTTTAAAGGAGATTTTCATCTTTCCCTGTATATCTTAAATATTAAGACTGCTGAATTCTTTTGAGTACTATATGCTGAAAGCTGGGATATATAGACACATACTTCATTTTGCGAATCAGTGACTTTCCTATAAGTTGCATAATTGGAAAGTGATATCAAAGAAGTAGAAATATATATTTGATGGTGCGTTTCATCAGAAAGAAAGAAATGTTACATATTTTAGAAACAGAGTCCAACATAACTCTACCTGGTGGCTTTATGATTATGTAGGACTTGAATCTCTTCCGTGAATGATGAGAGCCAAAACTGTTGCAGTTATGAGAAAACTCTCAGAGCTATCAATAGATGCAGCTTCTCTTTATTTCATTTAATGTTTCCCCATACATGATGGATACAAGGACTTTAGATTGTCTTCTTACTTCAATACTTTGGTGTTCACTTTCTGCTTGTTTCCAACACTGTTACACATAAGCTCTCTGGCACTGCAAAGTAGGATATTTTAGCTGTGGAAACTAGAAAATATCTAGAAACCCTCTTTGTGCCCAAGTGGGATATTCTGCTGGTAAAATAATGCTCTAATCAAACAGGAAGACAATAGGCACCAGGTTGTGGGGTTTACTACTGATCAAGATTCTTGTGAACTTTGTTACCCCACAAATACCCACAAATATAAGATTTGACCAAATAGTTAATCATCTATAAAGTGGATGTATAAGTGCCATAGTGCATATATAAATCATATCGGGCCTGAAGAATAGACTACCACATAAAATTTTATTTAGGCTGATTTAGTGTCATGGTGTCCTATAAATGCTTCTCTTTTCTGCATCATAATTCCTGCCTTTTCACTATAGCAAATATGAAAATGAACAAAATACTGCCTCCATTGTCATAAAATTCAGGAAGGGTTCTCTAGAGCAAAGTTTAAATATCACATTTGAAGATCTTTCTGAAAGTGCATAGGCTCAGTCCTCTCTACCCACCAACCAAGGATGCTGTGATCAAAGTACACTGTATACATGTACAGAACTGTCAAAATAAAATACATTCTTTTATGCCTTGAAAATATGTTGATGATGGTCTTTGAAAGACCTAGCAAATGCTTCGCTTTGTCATAAAAATTATACATTGTCTCACATTTATTTATTTTTTATTTATTTATTTGTTGTATTTTCAATTTTGTTTTACAAAAGGTGAGCATCGCTTGGAAATAAATTTTGAGATTATCATTGATTCAAAATCAGGACTTATCTTTCTGGGTGATACCCACTTCATTGTGTGATGTCTCTCTTCATTACACTATGCAACATGGACAAAAGTAGCAAAAGACTCCAATTCGGTTTTGAGTGAACAGCATTTGAGGCCTCCCTAAATACCGTCTATAAAGACGGCTTAGATGTAAACTATAACTGATATGTAATCTAAACTAGAATATGGATGAAGCAGAAGATGTACTTTCCCATAATAGCAACTTAAGTGTACTTTGAAAAAAATTATTTTTCATCAATGTATTACAAGTCAGTATATTTACAAATGAACTCTTTCATAGATGTTCAGTAACAAAAAATAAATTTAGTTTTCAGAGAAAATATGTCCTCCGAAAGACTTTCTTATGGTAGGAGATAACCATGTTTATTACTATAATAGACAAGGAACAGGAAAGGACAGAATGCAGTAACTTGTCACATTGAGTATACTGAACTGCATGTAGACGTCTATCTGCATTTATTCAATTTACTCTGTTTTGTTAGAGGTTTTAGATGCTGTCAGATATACAGTTGGAAATGATCATGATCTATCCCTCCAAACCCAAAAGAACTTAAAACAGTGTAGGTGTGCTAATGTGACACAAATAGAGAAAATGGTTCCTGGGCACCACAAAGGTCTGTGGTAGAGAAATGAGACATCACAGTGAGATGCCAAACTCTTGTTGGAGACCCTCAAAAGTCCAGTGGGCCATGAGAAGGAAACGGTGCTGGCAAGTGCCAGATTTATCTTTTCTTTAGGGTAAATGAACCATTTCAATGTCTAAAGAGTAGAGAAGGTAGCCAGATTGGGAGGGTCTCACCAGAAATCAGTTATCATTAGACCTTCCTGAAGAGGGCACATTTAGACCAGTGTCATGAAGAATTAGAGTGGTGATTTAGTCATATACCACAGCCACTCATGGATTTAAGATTAAAGCAGTTACTTTTAAATCCCAACTCTGCTATCCAGCACTTCCATGATTGGGGGCATGTTGTTCTCTATCCATAGTGAGCCTCATGTGTCAGATAAGAAGTACACTGAATTCATATTTATAGGTTGGTTAGGAAGCTTAAGTGACATCATCAGATTGGGGGTGGGGGGCACACTCAAGTTGAACCAGGTGCCAATGATATTAGAACTGATGTAAGGAAGAGAGGGGGGAGAGGGAGGGAGAGATGGAAGGAGGGAGGGGGCTAGGGAGGGAGGGAGGGAGAGAGGGAGAGGGAGAGGGAGAGGGAGAGGGGGAGAGAGAGAGAGAGAGAGAGAGAGAGAGAGAGAGAGAGAGAGAGAGAGAGATGCTTTATTGGATTTTGATAATGAGTAAAACAAATTCTGTACTTGGAATTACCTACCTCTCACAGTTTCAGCAACTCAGCTACGTGAAAAGAGCCCTACACCCTACAAGGTGTTTAACTTGTTACACAAGAAAAGATCCACCTGGTCGCTTAGCATCAGTATGCAGAAAGCCTCAGATTATTATATCAGAGTCTATACACTTGGCATCACAAACCCCTCCAACAAACTCAGATTAGCCAAATCTGAGTGACATAGACTAGTTTTTTGGGGGAGGGAGTGGTTAAGTCTCTTCCCATGATAACCATTTCGCCGTGGCATGATGAACTTGAGAAAGTTTATTGGAAATGTTATGGATCATAAATTAGACTCAACTGTATACTATACATACTGATTATCTAAATTAAATCTGAAAACTTCAGCACATTTCTAGTAAACGCACAGTTATTCACCTTTTCTCTGAGAATTTACTTGCACAGAAATGAGCCCCTTGTTAATAGTCATAAATGATATCTGAAAGCTGAAACAAGATCCTATATTTTTCTACAACGGCAATTGGCTACTGTCTCCATGCAGTGAAGGGCTAGTGCTGGCATCTGGTCCCTGCAGAGCAAACTCAGAAATGTTTTGGTCAATTCACCCAAATGGACCCACTTGTGACTCTTCACTCTTTACGCTGTTAATATTAAGAATGGGTGTAATTCGGGGGCTTCTCTAAGTAATGTTGGATAACAAGGAACATAAAGCACATGCCGAAAATTCTCCTCATGATTCTGGCTCACATCAGCAATTCATCATTAAGGGATTTTGCTTTTTTCCCCCTTCCTGCTATAAAAACTGTGTACCTAGATAGATGATTAGATTACAGCAGATGTTAACTTTTTTATTACTCGCATGTAGACAGAGAATTCATACTTGTCGAAGAATTGCTCGTCAGTAAATGTGGGGCTGAAGATGGCATCAGGGCTTAATTCATTAACATTGCATATTCCCTTTATGGGAAGGGAATGAAAGTAAAGAAAACAGTGTTCATTCTCTAAGGTACTTTTTCTTTAGCTCACATGCACTTTTCTCCCAGATTGAAACTCTTCACCTATCTCTGATGAGAAGCAAGCCTTTCACGAAAGAACGTTTCTGAGTCAGCAATTGAGTCAGCTGCATAAGATAAACATGAAGAAGGACCAGAGCCTCATTTTGGGTTCCATTAGCCTCTCCTCAAAGTAGCATCTCCCTTGCTACAAAGCTGTTGTTGTTGTTGTTGTTGTTGTTGTTGTTGTTGTTGTTTCTCCTAATTTCAGATTTTAGGGAGATTCAACTCCATCAGAGAAAATGTTCTGGATTCACACTTGGTTTGCCCCTGTGCAATGAAGCTCTTTGATCTTCCAATAACTGAGAAAGGTTACAACTGATGCTTTTGTGATGTGTAAATAAAACAAGTGTGGTTTGCATCAAATGAAATGTCTTCTGAGACTCAAAAATTACCAAACTCCACATGAATGGCAGAGAACAGTTCGCATTGTGGGGTTGAGAAAGTTAATCGAGGTGAGAGTATTGATCAGGAGAGTTCTAACATGCAACCCCGGATGGTCTGCCATTTGCTAACATTGTGACATTGGACTAATTTCTCTTATTCTTGGGCCCATTTTCCATGAGGAGATAAATATATCACAAGAACGGTGCAAGGCTGACATGGCATGGGAGACTCATATGAAACGGGGCCAGGATGGTGCTTGTTCATGTTAGTTCATGTTAGTTATTCTATCTGTAGCAATGCGCACATGGATATGATTATAATCTGTCATAGGAATACTGAGATAGAGAATTAATATTCACTTTCCTGTATCCTAACACCCATGGTCTATAGATGCTGATCTAGAAAAAGTACATTCTCATACATGTTCTGTTGCCCATATCTGAACTACATGGGAGATTTTACCTTATGATATAAATAAAGAAAAGAAAGCCTCATATATCCTCTCTGTTGATACAAGTAAAGAGTACCCTGCATTAGGTGATGGAGACTTCCTAGGGCCCACTGTATTCATCACTTGACTTTTCTACCCTATGTTGTTTATCCTGTATGGGAAGAGTTGATATGTTTGTCATTGTCTGTACATGCAAAATTGGCCTGTTAATTGGCTTTGAATGTTATTGCATCTGTCTCTGGAGAATCTACTGCTTTTGAAGCTATCTGACTTATTCCTGACTCTTTCTTGTAATAATTATGCTTTCCACAAGCCATTAATCTCTCACACCTGGTAAGCTTCAGTTAGTCTCAAGTATACTACAAAATTCTCCATGATCAATAGTCAGTATCTGAAATTACCAGGAGTAATAATTTCTGTTTTTATTCAGGTGAACTGAACAGACAAAACAGCCAGTAACAAAGTAGAATCATACTACCAGACAAAAATTAACTTATTTATTAGAGTAGTAATAATTCAGTTCTGCTTTTTATTATCCATTTATTTCTGTGATGTAGTATCAGGACTTTGATGTGGGTATCTTTGTTTATAATTAAGGCACACAAACAAACACCTCTCCCCCAAGTTATATGACTTTGAATACAGTCTTGCTGGTTGCCCATTTATGTATGTATAATAATGAGCCAACAGAGCTGAGGACCACATCTCTTGTAAACATTAAATAAACTACCTAAACCACTTATGACAGTCTATCTGCTGAAAGGTAACCTCAGCACTTTTAATGGATAAAGCAACTTCAGTTTATTTCAGAAGTGTTAAGTTACATCATTTGTAATTGATGGATTTGTAAACTAAATGGTTTTAAAATAAAAGGATTTCTCTAAAAACCCAGCTCAAGGAAAAAGGCATAGACATTTACACACTTGGAACTCTAGAATATTTTAAAGCACATTTGTTCAGTGATGTTCGGAAACTGACATTGTCTTTGTTGGTGTTTTACAGAAGACGTTTATTTTTAGTTAAACGGCCAAAACTCTTCAGTCCAATGAACTGTGGCTGTCTGCGGTGTATTCAGGAAGAGAGGTAGAAATAAAAGAAAAAGGAAAAAAAAAACATGCTTTGCCATTAGTTCTAAAAATATCACTGACATGTCAGGGTCATCATCTCTATGTTAAGAACTATAGTGAGTTAGAGACGTGAGCTCCTGTCCTTCACACTCAGCATCTTTAGTGCAAGGGGAAATTCTACAAAAGATCTTTTATGGTTTTAAAAATTAAATACACATCCCAATTCAAAAACTAAAACCAAGCGTACTTATAATGAAGTTATTGCTGAAAAAAGAGGTGGGCAATGGCTTAGATTTCAACTCTTCTTGGGAAATGAAAGTGATTTCACAGTCACGGTAACTTATAAAAATCTATGGTACAGTGTATAATGCTATACATTGCAGACATAAGGTTAATATATTACAAAGTCATACCATTCATACAAGAGATACTAAATACTATCTTTTAAAGAACCACAGTGCTGGTATTGCAGGCTATATTTGATTCTATATTTTCAACATGGGATGAAGTTCCTTCAATATCTTCAATTTTGACATGATAGCATCTATACCCATGACGCCTTTCATTTGAAATATTTACACAGAAGAAATGGGACAGAGATACTTACTCCCTCTTCTGTTTTGTTCACACACTGATATGACAGAAACCCAAGGTGTTTGCATTTAGTCGTGTATATTTGTACATACAAGGAAATCCAGAGTGCTCTGTGGTCCTATCTATTTGTGAAATATCAACATTTACATACTATCAGCAATAGTATAAACCTTGAAGACATTATGCTCAGCGATACAAGAGAGACATAAAGGTGCTGATGTATGTGATTCATATATGTTGATGTAGGAATACCTAGAAGAGTAACAAATATAAAAGGGCAGAACAGATGTTGGCTGAGGTCATGGGAAGAAAGAACTATGGAGCTATAATCAAAGGTTCCAGGCCATCAGTGTTCTAAGACAAAGATAGTTCTGGAGAGAGATGATGTTCTGGTTTATACAAAAAATATGTACCTAGCACTGAATAATACACTTCATAAGATAGTTGAAATAATAAAAGTTTATATGTATTTACTCAAATATGAGTATACTAGTATATTTTAATGCAAAGGGCATTTCATAGATGATAGAAGATTCTTGAAATAGAATTCTTGCCTTTGAATCCTGGGTCAAGCTAACACCCACAGTAGGCTACTTGGGCAGTACTAAGGCTAGCTGCCTGCCACCACCCTTTTCTCCTTTAAGGTTCCTAGCATTTGCTTCGTGGAGAAGCAAGAATGAAATGGTTGGGTGCATGACAGGACGGCAACTGTCTTGTAACCACTACAGTATGTTGCTTTTACTGTTATTATAATTATTAGTTCTTGACTTTACTTCTGATTTAATCGTGCTGAGAAATCTCCAATTACACATGTCACCTTTATCAGTTTAGATGAAGTGTAGAAATTCTTTCACTTGACAGTTTTGAAAACATTCACAGCCATGACCAAAATATTGGGTGCTTTTACCACAAATGAGAAAAATGGATTATTTATCGTTTTCATTTTTTTTTACTGAGATAACATTTTAAAAAGTAATTTAAAAGGCTGAAAATGTAAAAGGTCATAACAAAGGACCTTGGAGACTTGAACTTATGGTGTTTGTAAGGCAAACACCATCAGTAAAATGCTATGTGAGCTAGCAAGATACAAAGCTACAAAAACAGACAGACAAACAAACAAATAAACAAACAGATAAGTAAATAAATAAATAAATAAATCTGTTTTCCAGTGATAGTGCTTGAAAATGCCTGCCGCTATAGGCACATATATATTTTGTTATATTTTGCCTACATTTCTCAAGAAGTGGCAACTTGTGCAGTGGTGGAGAGACTACAAAGGCTCTAGAACAAATGCTTATTAACAGAAAGAGAAGGAAAAGTTGGCATGTAGTTCGTAGCTGTATTTGGTGTGAAGTAGGTTGTTTTCCAAGTTGCTGCAGACTGGGCTCTTTTCAATATCACCCAACAATTTTTGCACAAGTCTGTGGAGGCACAAAACAGCCTTCAAGCACAGGAGGCTAATAAACTCGAATTATGTAAATCTTACCAGCCTTCACCTATGTATCACGGCTTTATACCATTTAGAGGGATCGGCATGCTGCTACCTGAATCATTTGCTAAGGGAACCGAGGCTCTCAATTTCCTTTGAAGTGCCTGTGATATCAAAGAGGACAGAAGAGAGCCTTTCAAGATGGCTGGGAGGCTGAGGAGAGAAGAAGTCATCAAAATAAGTTTTACATTTTCGCCTACGGTAAGAAAGGTCTTTGAGAAGCAGCCACCTGCTTTAAACCATAACTAGAAATGACAGAGAGGACTAAGGAGCGCTCCTTCTTGTGCAGTGCTGTGGTGGCATGGCTCTCCCTGGGAGCAGCCCGAGTTCAACCACAGCATCCCTGGGAAACGTGGTGTGACATATGAATGTGGATATTCCACTACTGGAGAACACATACCTTTAATATTATCCGCCTGAACCTGATGAACAGATGGCAGCTTACCACAAATAATTATATGAGATGAAAATTAGACGGATGAAACCTAAAATGCGATGCTTTTTATATTAAGTCAAAATTAGAAATAGATAAGCTCATTTATGTAACTAATAAGTTGAAAGCAGAACATCCATCTTGCGTGGAAAGAAATACTCTGAAATGGAAATTAATATCCCAGTGTACAAACTCTTTGAAGCACATTTGCCTCTATCTAGCCTACATTTGCTCTGAAATGGATGTTTTGCTAACGTGCACCAGTAAAAACTTTTGAAATAAAGGCAAGGGGGTCAGGAAGCATAGTCACGTCCGTTTGTGTATCCAGGGTGATAAGAAATGGATTTAATAAAAATCATAGACAGGGAAATAATTGAGGTTGGACTTAAGTTCATCTCTACCAGCACTTATTAGGCACCAACAGTGTACAAATCTTTGTTATAGAATGAAAAAAGAAAGGTCAGTATCTAATTGCAGGAGTGTGTTAAATGACTTAAAAAATTAAATTTTCTGACTCCCCAGAATATTCACGACTATTTGGGGAGCTCATCTGATTCAAATGTAAACAAGCATTAGGCCTATGATTGTCTCTTCCAAACTTACATCCTACTTCATACAGCCAACTGTGACTTTGGATTTGCCAACACAAAGAGAACACTTAGGCCTCTTTGTACTGATAAATTAAGGTAGTATCTCCTTGAGAGGTTGCCCCCCCAAAAAAAATAATTTAGGACACAGTGATACAACTGAAAGTAACCCATGAGAAAATTAATATAGTCCATTGAAGTTCATTGAAAATTCATGATTCATTTGCTCTTTCCAACCTCTAAAGGACAATAAATTGGTGCCCTTTTATTATTTTCCTACCAGAGACTTTCTGGATTATTTCAGGAGAATCTATGAAATTGATTCGTAATAAGTGTCTGGTGGAGGTCAAGGTGCAGCTAAGAGCAGCTGGGTGTCTTTAGAGAAAAGGTCATGGCTGTTGCATACAAACAAGCTTGCAAACTACTGTCACCCTCGAACGGTCTCTTGGGTCAATGACAACTTAAAAGCTATATAAACCCAGAGAGATTTGGAGAAGTAGAGAACAGCCTTTAACAGCAAAAGGCACATGAACGTGAATTATGAACGATAACTGGGACAGCAGATCCAGTTAACTTCTTTATCAACTAAAATTAATGTACTGACAAATTAAAAGCAACAGTGAATTACATGCATTCTATATCTGGCAGAGACATCACTTGGAAAAAAATAAAGGGAAGATGGATAATGAAATGTTTTATTGTAATGTTCCCAAGAGGTACATTTGAAAAATATACACATGCATCAGCACCCAGGGGCGAGCCAGGCCTATGACACTTAGAAATGAAGCATTTCAAAATACAGCCCTTTTCAGGAAATTTGCTTTTTTTTTTTTTTTTTTTGGATTGAGATGAGACACCTGTTACAAAGAAGAGCTATATTTTCATTTTAAAGTTCCAGATCTAACCCAAACTCATGTGCTATGTGTTTTGTGTTTGACTATTTAGAAATTCCTTTGTTCTAGGCTTTACTCAGGGGACAACAGACTGTGTGTAAGAGGGTATGGTTTGGATCTCTCAAAAGAAGCAATTTAAATGAATGGATCTGTGTTCCACTTGGAAGAAAGACATAAAGATAGGAAAAACAAGTAAAGATGGACTTCAGAATAATCAGAGAGTAGCCTAAAGACTATTTGTGATCATGTATTACTTACTGTTCTATACATCTCTGCCAGCCAAGATTAACAGACTCCTGTTTTGAGGAGAAATAATTAAACTTGACTTATATATATATATATATATATATATATATATATATATATGTTCACCAACACTCCCCTCCTTCCTTGTATATATATCTCTCTGATGTCTTTGAAGAAAGCTCCCTTTCTTTGAGAAAACTCAGTGCGCCATCATAGACACCAACCTCCTGCTTGACTGGCCAGTGTCATGATGGTTTAAAAGTGAACAGCACTCATAACCACGCCAATGGGAACATCAGTTCAGTTTCTAGAACAGTAGAATTTGGGCCTGATGTTATCAGCAAGAGCTCCCAAGGAAGACAGAGGTGACCAAAAGGATAATCGGAGAATAGTATCAATAGTTGCTTAAATGGGAGGATCACGAGGCAGGTAAAGAAGGGAGGGAGGAAAGGAGGCTGAAAAAAGCCTGCAGAGATGATGCCTTTCCAAGGACCAGCATCCATACTGGATACTTCACAACTATGGGAAATTCTAGATCCACAGAACAACCATTTCTGACCTCTGCCATATGTATACACACACACACACACACACACACACACAAATGTGTGTGTGTGTGTGTGTGTGTGTGTGTGTGAGAGAGAGAGAGAGAGAGAGAGAGAGAGAGAGAGAGACAGACAGACAGACAGACAGACAGACAGACAGACAAAGAGAGAGAGAGATTGATTCTAGTGCCATTGTTAAAGAAACTGAAACTTCTGCTGAGCTAAGTCCGAATTCATCCATTGTCATTCCTGGATCTCCATAACCGAATCAGACAACACATTCCCACCCATACCTCTGTTGTTCTGAGTGGCAGTCTACCTCATTTAAAACAATAAGTGCCCAGAGTGTTACATTTATACAAATTAGAAGACAAGTGGATGCCAATTGGAAGGGAAAAATATTCTCTACTTCCTCCCTTCCTTAGCTTTCTAAGAAGAAATTCTGTCTTTACATTATGGAGGAATGACTGAAGGGCATTGCACTGACTCCTCAGCCATTCTGTTAATATACCTTTCTTGGTGATCCCCTGTGACCCTGTAATACGATTATAGACATTGATGATTTATAAGAAGTGAAAATTCAATTGGAATGATTCAAAGTGACTTTGATAAACTGCAATCTAGGGGACATGCGTATTCGTGAAATACACATTTTCATTGATTACCTATGTCCCTAAGCAGCAGAAAGATGGCAAATTATAAAGCTTAAAACCATTTCAGACAGGGATGAAGGAAGGCTTTAAAGCATATTAGTAACTGGTTGGAGCATGACTCAACGAGTGAGTGTTCCAAGATGAGACAGATTCCGTACATATCAAAACGGCCATTTCTCTTTTGAAATTTATACAGAAGAAAATTGACTGCCTCAGTGTGTGGACAGCTTAACTGGGGTTTGATGATTTTACATTGGTTCAATTTATACATCATAGCTCCAAATCCCTAAATTATCTGGTGCTGAATTAAGAACCTACATGGACTCTTGGGCGTTTTCTATCTCTGGCATATCAACTGCATGAGACTAAAAAAGATATACAACACACTTCTAAATGACTTTCACTTCTTAGAACCAAGGAAACTGAGCAATGGAAAGGTTTCACATATTCTATCCAAAGGTCCAGGTAGAGTTAATAACAGAGTCATCCAAAACCTTCTTGTCTTTTACTCTGATAATGAGATTCAGGGGTGTTCTGAATGTTATGTTGTATTACCAAGGGGAAAAGATGTGCCCACCCCCCTTTTCCTCAAAGGATGGTGACTAGGCATGCTTAACCACACCATCTTTCAATTAGAAGGATGGCAGATAGGTAGAAGGTATATTTTTTCGGAGTCAGAAGGGCTGGGCTATTTCAAGAAAAATAATGCATTAGAAAGAGTATTTTTGAGGTTCTACATGAACTGGAAAACTTTTAAAAATGCTTTTTTTAAAAAAAATCCCTTAACCTGCTGTTTCCAGTTTTTGTTTTATTCAGATATGCAGGATATAGAATCTTGTGAAGGCTGCTCCAAAATACTCTCACGTAGACTCTGTGATGTTTTCAAATTCTCATCTCTTCTCTTGGGCTCTCAAGTTCTACCTCAATTTGTAGAAATCCTATAGGGTGTCTCAAAAATTCATCTTCTCATTCAGCTCCTCACTCTGCTACTTAAGTCTATTTATATTTCCACAATGGCCAGCCACTGACGACAGTCATCTGAACTTATTATCTGAGAATTTGATTTTTTTTAAACTATCAAAGAAGTGTAGGGATTATTCATGATGCTCTGACACACACAGGAAGTGCATCTGAAGCTAGAGGAGGGTTTACTTCTCCTTTCCAATTCTGTCATACCCTCACTATACAGCAGGTGCTCTGTTGTAGTGGAGAAGCATAGATTTCATGTTCTTCTTAGGCCGTTCATGGCTCTATCACCATGAAAGGCCTATGGCTTGGCTTTCCTGCTTCCTAACAAAATAATAAGTTGGACATTAATTTCTTCAGAATTCCAACAATTATTTGAAGAACACTGGATTAACTCACAGGAGTTACAGATGGCAGGAGAGCCATTATAGATTCTTCCCTCACAATACCTTCTAGTCTAAAGTACATTTACCCTCTGGCATTTGATGCAAACTTTTCAGAAACTTTCAGGAGACTCAAGCACATAACTCACAGGATCCAATCAGATAATGAAAAAATAAGACCAAACAAGACTTTTTTTTGTACACACTATTATAATTCACTTTCCAAAAAAAGGTATGTAGACAAGGCCTTGTGATCTGCTGTCATTCTCTTAAAAACACACAAAATCCAAACTCTCCTAAAAAACTTTGAGGAAAACTGCCTTTGATAGCATGAGTGGATGTGCAACACACACACACACACACACACACACACACACACACACCACCTCTAGGACAGAAAATATGATCTTAGAGATCCCAGGTAAGTGTGAAAACTGCACAGAAAACACATGACAGGACCCAGTCCTGGGATCTGAACTATTCTTTCTCGATTCTCTTATTTAAATCAGGAATTTGATGTCAGTGACTGACACCATACAAGTCGAGTAAGTATAAGGGACAGTAAGAAGCATATCCTGAAAACTGAGGACCCAGGCATGGGGACCGCAAAGACAAAGACCCTCTGTAATGCTCCTCTCATTCTTTCCTGGCACCACACTGTCTAGTCCTATAAAGCTGTAATTGAAACTATGCAGTGTGTGCAGAGGGCTCATTACAGGGTCCTCCTGAGTAATCTTGTGTCTGAGTCCTGTGGGGAGCCCTGACCATCTTGGGGTCAAGATATTGTCACTTCAATATGAGAAACGACACATCAACTTACTCCTCAGGGAAAACAAAACTAGTTTAAATGTGGTACATGCAGGTAAATACCTCTGCTACCAAGAACATGTTTACTATTTTATTGACACCCTCTATAGAAGAGGAAATGCATTTTATGAAACCACTCAGTGACTCATTTTAGGATATGAGGGTAGAAACCTGTAACAATGTTTAAAAATGATTTTTACGATAAAAACAGGAGGCTGTATAATCTTAAGAAATATGACGACATTAACAACGGATATTCACACATTAAGGACCCAGAGCAGTGAAATATGACATGATATGAATAGCAACACCCCAGGGGGAAACATCCTTAGCTTTTGACTGTTAAGCCATACCACCTAGGAAGGTATCTGATTTAGTACAGAATCACAGTTGTGAGCACTAAAATGAGTTCGTGCCAACAGAGAATAAGGGTGAAAGTGAGAACCTGCACTCTGGTTTGGCCTGAACCTTCCGACAGTAGAGATCAAAGGGGCCCCTTCACTACATCTCCTTCCTTACACTTTCCCTATGTGCCTTTTCTTAAGACTACCCAACACAGAATAATTCACGGACCTCCAAATATAGGCACCCACATATGGAAAAGCTAAACAGTATTTTTACACTTCTAATATTCTTGCTTTCCATATCCATCCATCACAAATTCAAAGAACTGTTGTGTAAGCATCAAAGAAAGCACACAGTGCTTGGGGTAACAGCACGAGGAAGTTAGGCAAAGCCCTTGCTCTGTTAGGGCTTATATGTCTTACAGAGTAGAAGACATTATAGATACAAAAAAAAGAAAGAAAGAAAGAAAGAAAGAAAGAAAGAAAGAAAGAAAGAAAGAGAGAAAGAAACCCACCACCATCAACAAACAAACAAAAAACAAAAGAAAACAAAGATAGCATGTTCAGAAAAATCTCAGGCATAAGAAAATGGTTGTATTTGGTAAAGCCTGTATTAGAGAAGAGGACACCTGTGACCTGTCTGTTAGTGGCTTTCTGAGTATACGCTTCAGCAAATTCCCAGAAGAGGGAGAAATCAAGTATAAAAAGTTCCCAAACTAATATGAAATTGAAGCACTCAGAATTGCTTTTACCACTTTCCCTCCTTCTTGATCCCTCACCCTGCCACGTTCTTCCATCCATCCTTCCCCTTCCCTTCTTCATTCCCTTCATCCAACCACTCATCCACTTACCAGTTCTACATGCAGCTTAGCATGTTATGTATTTTCTCTTATCATTATAAGACACTCTGGTTCTGTCCAGTATACACTTGAACTCAGAGGATACTAAGCTCCAATAGCAGAGGACTGCATTAAGTCAGACACTCAGCTTTCCAATCTGCCTATCTATCTACCTACAGGTTTTGAGTGCTCACACATCAGCCAGAACCAGAACCAAGGACAGCTGTCATGACAGCCCTATAGATAATCTTCACTTATGCTGAGACATAGTGACTGCCACCATGCTTGGGAGCATGGGAGCTACCCACCCAACTACCTTCATCTCTTGCTGATGGTAAATCCTCATTACCATGTTGTCAGCAATCCTGTCTGTTGACCTCTTTGGTGCCAGGCTATCATGTAGGATCTGCTTATTAGTATACCAGGGTTTCAATTCACTGTTGTCAGAACACCAGGCTGTCTCTTCTCATCTTCAGTACTACTGCTAAGTACTTTGGGCAAGAACTGAGCAAAGAACACAACTCCCTGCAATCTTTTGCTTCTCACCGCTAAACTGGCCGGATTACAGTATTAGTATTAGTATGACGAACTCATTTTGGAATTTGGGATTTTCCAATTTCTATTTTATTTTAGTAGCCAACCCTTCCTTAAAACATAAGCATGACATTATGTACATAATTAGGCATACATATATAACTGCTTTCAAAATAATCAGGTTATGTATGAAAGAGAATTGTCCTTACAAGCTGCAGGTTCTTGTCTTTCCTTGGTATTTTTATATTGTTCTGTTCTCCTCACAAGAACTTGGCTTAGTAAATCTTCTTATAATCATTCTTCAGCTGCCATGGAAACTCATGTGCAAGTTTACCACCATGCATTATAAAGCGATATTACTGAAATTAAGGAATTCTAGTCTCTATTTATTTGAGCATGTAAACTTTCCTAGAATGTTTCTACAAAACCAGTTTCTTTGATAATAAATGCTTTTAATTTCCATTCTAACATGGTATGTATTGCTCCCTGGTGCTATGTGTTGGCTGACAGCATCAGCTTTTGCACATCCCTAATCAAATTTTATCTAACAAAAAGCTGAACTAAGCATATTTGTTTTCCTATTTATAGCGGCATGTGCTTACATAACATATGAGAAAGTAAGATTTTTAAAAAATGGATCCAAACCTTAAAATGCATCTATTATGTTTAGTTTAAATAAAAGCTATGTTCTCTCATTAAACAAGAATATTAAAAACAATTGGAGACAGACAGAAGCTTATTGCTTATTTTCCAACCAGTATAATCACGGTGTTCAGCCACAATAAACCAGAACAGCATGCGGAAATGTATTGCTCATGGGGAAAATTGTCTTCTACCACCCGCCCCATTTGCACAATTACCCTGGCACTAAGTTGCCTCTCACATGCACGGCGTCTCTGGTCACACTAGTAAAGTAATGAGTCATTACAGCTCACCCAATGAGGGCAGGGGTGGGGGGCATGCCATTGTGCTGTATATAAGCCGCGATTTCGCTGTATCAATAATTCTGACTGCCATTGGGAACCGCTGTAGCTGAAACAGATGTTTCATGTTGATAAGTACGGACTGGGAAAGGACTTTTCATCCCAGTGTTCATTTTTCTCTATTTCCACTTTCCATACCTGGCAGCAGCTCCTCCAGTACAGCTGTCTCTTGCAAGCCAATCTGTTCAATTCAGGCTCCTAGGTCTCATTTCATAAATCAAACTCAGCCCCGGACAAGCCCACGATCTCAGAGTACCCTTTCTGCTTTTCCTCTGTGGAAACACCTCTGTCGCTGTAGGAGATGCTGGGCCAATTGTGCTTAAATTAGTGCACTGTCACAATTCATTAAGAAAGACAGCATGGGTAGGGGATCTTTTTTTTTTTTTTGTATCTAGTATTAACTGTTTGCTAGAAAGAGGCACATAGTAGCATTTTGTACAAGGCATTCACCTTCAAATGAAACTTTTGGGAGAGAGCCCAGAGTTTCTATAGGGAAGCAGCTCCATGAGGTGTGAGTAGGGTCATAGCTACCCTTTCCTATTAGTAGAGGACTTCTCACTCCCTTTGACTGAGCAGGTAACTTTACTGGCCTAGCCTCAATTAAGTTGCTGGCTCATGTCCGAGATACAACAACTTGGTGATTTTACAAGAATTGAGGAAATTTGTTAAATTCTTGGGGGTGGAGGTAGATAAAGGTAAATCCACAAAACTCCCCGAAATGTCAACAAAATTAGCTGGAAGCTATTTTAACATAGAATATAGAATAACTTAAATGTATTTCAAACTTGTTTAACTACTTCCATGTCAAAGAGTAATAAACTAGAAAGCTGTCAATCATTAAGTATTTCTTATGGTCAGGGGATATTTCACCTTTTCCTCTTGACTGCAGATAGATAGATAGATAGATAGATAGATAGATAGATAGATAGATAGATAGGGCTATAGATAGGTATTTATGAGAGAAAATAATATTTCTTGATTACTCCTCTTCGTGTAGGCTTCTCAATCTCTCCTCACATTTCTCCTTATGCCATTTTATTATCTACAGGTTCAAATTTATCTTATGTATATGAAGGAAAACATTTGGTGTCTGACTCTGTCTTACTTTGGTTAATGTGACAATCACCATTCTAACACATTTTCTTTAAAATGACATAATTTCTTCATTCAGAAATCCCATCCTCCACCTCTTTCTCTGTCTCTGTCTCTGTCTCTGTCTCTCTCTCTCTCTCTCTCTCTCTCTCTCTCCCTCTCTGTCTCTCTGTGTCTCTCTGTGTCTCTCTGTGTCTCTCTGTGTGTGTCTCTCTCTCTGTGTGTGTGTCTCTCTCTGTCTCTCTCTCTCTCTCTCTCTCTCTCTCTCTCTGTCTCTCTCTCTCTCTCTCTCTCTCTCTCTCTCACACACACACACAGACAGACACAGACAGACACACACACATACACTGCATTCTCTTCATACATTCATTCACTGATAGACATCTAGGGTGATTCTGTGGTTGGGATCCCTTGATTCTTACGCACATTATACTGTGTAATCCACACAGTAATACACAGTGTGGAATTTGCTGTTCTCACTTTGTACAGTAGAGAATGAATGGAGTTGACTGAGAGGTTGTTGCAGTTTACTTAGTGATACATAGGACACTTTAGACTTAGGTCAAAAAAGATTCTAATATCCACTTACTGTCTACGTCTATTGTATCTAGTCTTCAGTAAGTGTGTATACATGCACCTACATGAGTGTATAAAACATTTTATGAGGTAAATGAGAAATGAACATACTAGTTATGTGGCCAAGACTAGACATCAAACAAGAGTTATCTTTTTGAAATAGGAGATTTACTGCATAACATTTACATATTTGAAGAATGTGTCAATATTGAGGAAAAGAAAGCCCAGGTAAAAATGACTAAAGGAAAATGGAGGTGGATTTCTGATAGTGATCACTCACTGGAAATGGGCAGAAGTGTGTCACTTCCACATTAAGCATTTAGAGAAACGTAAGAAATTATGCACTTCAATGGATTCAGATGTGTGGATATAAACTTAATGGTTATCCTTCCATATTGGATGGTAATGTGATTTAATTCATGCTAAACAGAGAAATGGGCCAACAGGCCATTGTGTTTACATGTAGGTATCTGTTCAGGATTGAAGAAAACCAAGAAAGACTTGTGAGTCACTCAAAATGGTTTTGTTTTGTCTATACTGGATGGATCTTACTCTTCAATGGTTAAGAAATGGGTAGGGATCTGTCCATCATCTTTCCACCCAAGATGATGTCCAAGATGAGATCAAGATGAAGACATTTTTAACAATGCATTTCAATTTTTATAAATGCTTTTGCCTTCTGATTCAAAGTATTATTCTTTTTTTTACTTTAAAGATTATAATTTGGGTCAATGAATAATTACACAAACACACTAATCTGCAACCGTGTAGTGTACCAGCTGCCCTTCCATCCCCCCAAGCTGTCACCAAACCAACAGCTGACAGTGTCCACCCAACCCCAGGGAAGATTAAACATGTCACCACAGCATTGTTATTTACCATGACACCATTTAGCTATGGCAATTAGCATGGACATAGCACCAAGAAGAAACCAGGCCAGGCTGAACAGACTGTGGTCAAGAGTCCTAAAATGAAATGGCTGTGCTCCATTTTTCTTTCTGCTCCATTTGTGATTTCCAAGAGAGAGGTAGTTTGGGCAGACCCACCATGGCGTGACCATCATCCCAGCCAACACCCCGTGTCTTCCAGACCGGAAAGCTTCAGATGAGGGCTGGGAAATCCCTGGATTGGAGACTCTAAAAAACTAGATCAATTCTGCTTCTGCCATAACCCAGCATGCTGCTCCTGATCATGTGATACAGCCTCTCAGATGATGCCATTTACAATATAGGTACAAGCTCATGGTAAATGACCTTGAGGGATTCCCAGAAAACAAATGTGTCTGGGGTTTCTCTAAAGTAGCTTTAGATCTTTGTTTCTCCATGTTCTATATATCTGGGATAGAACTGCTATGTGGCTTGAAATTACTTCAATTTTTGGACAGTGTCAACAAAGGCAGTGCAATTTTATTCATCTTTAATTTATGTGTTATCTATAATATTAAAACATGTGGAATATGTACTAAGATTAATACACAGTATCTTTAGACTAAACCAATAATTGGCCTCCCACTTTTCTCTAACGATAAAGACTTTAGACAATATAATTTTAAATACTGACTGCTATTCCATTTTACGTTAGGAAATGTGTAGGCATCAAAAAACTCGTGTGACTATTTCCTCTATCAATACTAACTAATATTTCCATGGTTCCTGAAAATACAGCCTAGTAACAATGATGGAGAACCAGCCCAAGTGCATGCTTAGTGCTCAGTGCTTACCTCTGCCCAGAACATAACATTATTTTGCCCAATTTTTCTAAATGGAGAAACTGAGGGCAAGGCCTTTAGAGTGGTCTTTTGATGATCAGTGATTTGAAAAATTGTGCATAATTTGGTTTCTGATTGTATTTCAGCACAGTAATCTTGTGGCTATTTTCCTCTATGATCATTTTTAGTATAGTAACTAGCTTTAGCATTTGCTCACATGCTCACTTATCATAAAAGTTTAGTGAGCTTTACCTGGTGCCAAGCATTGAAGCTATATATTGGAAATTATTCAACATTCTCACTTTACTTTCTGGTCAGCAGAAATCCCTACTAATGTGTTCTCTGCATAAAATTACTTTAAACAGTGTGATAGGAGCTAGAAATTTGGAGTCTTGCAGCAAACAATTTTTGGAAGAATATTCTAGTTTTGTTTTATTTATTTTGAGTCAGTAACTTGCTTCTTCAAGTTCCCCCCTCCTTCCCTTTACACACACACTCACACACACACACACACACACACACACACACACACACACTGAAATGTAGAGTATTTTTTGACTTAGTAAAAATATTGAGACTCTCTTACCTAACACTGTAATACCAGTCACCATGAGTTGGAAAAACCCAAAACACAATTATTAAACATTTATGTGCCAATGATTATGTTAATATCTTAATGCTATTTTAAATAAGTCTCTTTGAACTTAATGAATTAACTTACAAAGCTGAAAAGACAGTTGTTTTGAGTAATCTTATGACAGACTTCTTGCCTCTAAATTAAACACTACACAATTTATAAACCATAATTTAACTGTCTTTTTTATTTTCAAAGTTAAAGAGTTACTACTTAAAATGAGGATATTTTTATGTTAAAAAAGATATTATCTGAACAATATATTAGAAAATACAAAAACAAAGATCTTGCTTAAATCAGTATTTCAAGTCAAGTAAAATGGATTTCAGAAGTACTTATGTTTAATGGCATTTTATTAGTTTTGGATTTTTTAAATTAATTGCATGCTTGTACTTTTTTGTCCACATGCACTTATGTGCAGAGTGTGCATGCAGTCCCAGTAGGAGTCAGATGATTGCAAGAGAATCCCTATAACTGGAGTTACAGAATGATGTGAGCCAGCACATGGCTGCTGGAAACTCAGACCACTGTCTTCTGTAAGTGTAGTAAGTGCTCTTAATCAGACTAAGCCATCTCCCTACCCCATAATATTTCTTTCAGAACAAACAAAAATATTTTATAAAGCTAGGGATTCATTATTTACAATCCTTTTGCTAAGAGGCTTGTTACAGATTCTTTGGGAATTCTAATGAAATAAAAACACAGAATGTCTACATCTACTCACCAAGTACTGATCAGACTTGTAAAATGTAGCCTGCTGCAGATTTCAGACATCATAGACTAGAAATTGGTAAGCCTTTTGAATCGAATAAATACAAAGCAACGTTTAAACATCTCAAGGTCTCTTCAGCACCCAACTTTGCCCTTAATGGGCATCACTGATGCACAAGGAAAATTGTCTTACTATTCTGATAAGTCTTTTTCTTTTTTTCCCTCAAATTCTGGATTTGATTTGGTACTTAGATTTATTGCTGAGACACTAACTTAACAGCCACTGCTCAGCCAGCAGCTCTCTAAGTCCTCCTGGAACCCAGTCATCACTTCACAGAGACTCATTTCTTGGATATCATAACTGATGATTTCAAAGCATAGAACAGATGGAGAAAATGTGCTATTGAGAGGTCCTTACCACTCTGAAGACTATTCTACAGAATAATCAGCTGTATCACCCACCACGTTCTTCTTGATACAAATAGCCAGTTTTCAGAGGCCATCAATCAGTGTGACCCCCCTGTGCACTTCCCAAATTATGTCCACACAGCAACTTCATTTTTAGCTTAGAAGGAATAATGTTTAACAACTTATTCCTGTATAAGCAAACTGAGCAGTCCTGGGGCAGTGACACCTGAATAATTGGGGCAGGGTTCCTGAGTCTTCATAGCTGACCCATGACAAGTTTTACAGGGACACATACATAAATAGCTTATCTCTTGCACTAATGGGGCTAAGGGTGAGAACGCTTATTGAACATCTGAACATATTATGCGAATTTTCTTCTATGCTGTCTAGTAATCCTAAGAAGAGACCAACAATGGAAAAATACTGATATCTCTTCAATCTGTACTTTAGATTCCTTATTAAAATGTAAAGGAAATATATCACCCTCAATTTATGGATTTAAAAAATAGAAGGGATTTCAGCTAAAGGAATACAAAATCTATTTCTAGTTACTAATCTAAGATAGTCACTCATACATGTACACAAGGATTTTCATCAGTCTTTCTATAGCAATTGAGAACATCAATAGCAAATAGCTAACTATGTTTCATTTATGTAATATAATATAAATACCATAAATGGTTAAAAGTAATAAAGTCTGGTTATACACTACTGATACATGACAAACTTTATAATACAGCATTTGTTAAGGACATAAGTCAGAAAATGGTCAGGAACTGATAAAGGAGGTTTTCAGAGTTGGGGGGGGATGGCTAACATTACCCTTCTTCAAAGAAACATGTAGTTTCCTTTCTTTTTCGATATAACTAAAAATGTAAAGGCCAAACCTAAGGCTTAAGAGATTTGCTCAGGAGACAGGATGGGTACATGGCAGAAAAGGCATTAGACTCTAGGAAAACTCAGCCAGTGAGGGACCAGGTGTGTCCTTTTCCTGGAGCTCTGACAGCCTTCCAGGAGTAAATAATCTAACCCTCCTCCACACCTTAATCCAGTCCCCAGGAAAGATATCACAGAAACTATCTTCCAGATGGGGCAAAGAAAGTTATTTGGAGGAAGAGAGCTGAGAAGCATGCTCATTAGTAAAGGTATCTTATACCGTTCACCACACAGCATATGACCAGTGGAGATAATACCCTGTTCTCATTGTACCCAAGAGGAAGGGTTAAGCCCGTGCCATGGGGCTACACATAGCAGCAAGTATCTACAGATCAAGTAGAGAACAAAATTACTTTGCAATTGATTTTCCTCATTAGAATATGATAAAAGGGAATTTCTGGGGTTCTGTTGATAGAAAAGCAGGAAAAAATTGCTAAATATACCCAAATTACATTTAATGAGGCACAGGGTGGTAACACGTGCAAGGTGTCTGATGAGTCACTTCCAAAGGCATCCAGCAGTCGAGCTAGGTGGCAATTTTACTAAAAAAAATAAAATAAAAAATAAAAAATAAATAAACCAGAGAAGTGAAGGAGTCCCAAGGACAGAAAGTTATTTCATCAATTTTGGCTGGCATAGAGACAGCCCATGGGCAGTAGCAAAAACTGTATTTCCTTAGACTATTATTTCATTTCCACTGAAACTAGAGTTTTTACCTTTTAGCAGATAGCCAGTATTATGGGGAAAAGTGCCTATAGGTAGAGTAGAAAAAAGTTAATATTCAGGTAAGTGTTAGATTAATACCTATGAAAACCAAAGGGCAATTAACTCCCCATGAATAAGAGCAGTCCTGGAGAGATTCTATGCGTGGGTGAACATGGAAGAATTTTCAAATCAGTTTGCTCCCCATTACCTGTAGGAGTAGAGTGGGAAACAATATCTCTTGGGTCATTACCTTGCTGAGAGCCTGGAATGGGGTATGAAATATCAGTTGGGAACATCCAAATGTTGGTCAGGAAAAGCTAGCTGGAGTTCAGCTTGTGATCATGACTAATTATAAATGACCAATACTCAACTCAACAGTGCTGCTGTTCTGGTGAACAGAACTTTTGGCTTACTTGGACTTCTGGCTTGATCCCTAAGTACACTGTTGATACTCTACATCTTTAAAGACTAACAAGAAAATTCAAGCCATACAGGAAAGATGGAAAGTGTCAAAAGCAGAGTAAGAGAGGGCAAGTTGATAAGGGAGACTGAAGATGTAGCAGTTGAAACTGGGCTTCATAACTCTGTATTTTGATTGGCTGTAGTTTTCTGTAATGGTTTCCATCTGTTGCAAAGAGAAGTTTCCTTGATGAGGGGTGAGAAGTGCACTTCACTGTGAGTATAAGGATAAATATTTATAATGTAGTTAGGAATTCAGTTGGTTTAGTAAAGTGGCAGTTGTAGGTTCTCCTCCAAGATCTATGACATCACTAGCCCTGGGCAGTTGACTAGGTGTCTAGAAACAGGCATATTTTTTTCTTCTTGAGTGGCTCTTAAGCCCAATCAGAGAACTATTGGTTACTGTCCAGGTATGTGTTCCACTACTACACACTTAGGATTAGTGTGCCATGTTGGTTGCTGTTGGAGTTCATAGGAATCACAGCTAGCTCAGACCATTGACTCTTATCACCTTTGGAAATCTACATGGATCCTTCTGGTACCATAAAAGGTAGTCTTCAGGGAGAGGCTTTCAGTTCAGGTCCAAAAGAGAGAGTCTCATGCCTTGTATTAGGTTTTGTTAGATAGCTTGGATCTCTTGTGGGGACATTGTCAGTCTTATTTAAACTACACACACACATACACACACACACACACACACACACACACACACGCAACATTATACAGCCTGAGCAAGTTGTGTTTTTATTCTCATGAATATAACAACAAACAAAGCAAAAGAAGTCATGAAATTGAAAGAGAGCAAGAGGCTATAAGAGGGATTGGAGGGAGGGGGAATTATCTGGGAAGCCATTTCCTGTGGCTGGAGGAAGAATCAGCATCAAGCTAGTTGCCATTTCTCCATCAAAGTCATTGTTCCAGTTTTACATTTCACTCAGCATTGAAATTTTTATCTTGGGAAACTCATTGTATTATGGAAATTCTATTAAATAACAGAAAACCATTTATTCTCATTAAATTGTTATAAGTAGAATGATCTCAATATATTATTGAAGAGACATAAAATTATGACCAAGTTATCTATGGTTATCTCATTAAAACAGGATTCAGTTATAACTTATAAAGGGATGGGCAGACAATTTTTAAATAAAATCTATTTTCTACAAATAAATTATGTCTGAAAACATCAGACTGTAGACACTGGGAGAAGGTTTGTGCCACCATGCACGTCAGGACATTTTTCTAGCTTATAAGAGATGGTCAAAGCATACTTGCAATCACCTAATGCTTGCATATTAAAACTGAATTTCAATTAGAAGCAACAAATTACACAACAGTGTTCTATCTTTTAAACGTGGCCTCAGTAATGATTAAAAATTTAATATTTTTAAAGTTAGTGTTTCAGAGCTATCAAATAAGACCATTTTAACCCCTGTGAATTATTCTTGACTTAGTCTAAGAATAGGGGGACTAGAAAAAGGAAAAACATGTTATAATTATTTCTCTGCACTACAGCATTTCTCCATACCAATCTAGTCTGCATTCACACATAATGTTAATCTGTTCACATATGTTAGAAACTTGGTACAATAATAATAATTATTATCATTGTCATCATCATCAACAACAACAACAACATGATCATGATCATGATCATCATCATCATCATCATCATCATCATCATCACAAATTCCAGATTTCAAAGAAAGCAATCATTCTAGAAAGGATGTCAGGTTTCTACTATCACAATAAGCAGAGAAAAGAAGTAATTTGGAATGTGGTATCTGACATTGAATCACAAATTTGTAAGTAACCTAAAGTCACTCACATGTTTTAAGCATGAGAGAGGTTTGGTATCCATCTTCATAAATTACACACCATTCTTCTGGTCTTACTACTAAGGGAAGAGAAATTCTTCTTGTCTCTAGAGCAGTTGTTAACCTTTGCAAAAATATCCACAGACATTATTTCACTAAGGCTACCTTACATCATACCGTCTTAAACTATGCTGATGATCTCTGCCTCTCTGGAAAAACTCCAGGCTCACTCTCTCACAAGGTCCACAGGTAATCCTTTGGCTGATGTTCTCACATTGCACTACATGGAAGCAGGAGAATGCTTATCCAGGCTTCACAGAATGGGCTACGTGAATAGTTGCCTACACACAATGCCGCTGTCTCTTAGGCAACTTGTTCACTCTGTATTTATGTATAGAACCTATGGTGTACTAGACTTGGAGCCTAGAGATGTCAGAGGATAACAAATGGTGTGGAAGATGAAAAGGGCATAAACAAAAATAAAAGATGAACAACTTGAGGATTCATGCATGGTGAAGAACATTACTCATGCATTGTGAAGAACATGACTCATGCATGCAGAAGAACATGGCTCATGCATGCTGAAGAACATGGCTCATGCATGTAGAAGAACATGGC
>NW_021620929.1:6229906-6295005 GCF_004785775.1 Grammomys surdaster
ATGGCTCATACATGTTGAAGAATATGACTCATGCATGCTGAAGAACATGGCACATGCATGCTGAAGTACATGGCTCATGCATAGTGAAGAACATAGCTCATGCATGGTGAAGAACATAGTTCATGCATGCTGAAGAACATGGTTCTTTGCAGTTCAAATACAAATTATTTTTTCTGGTCAGATTACATTTGGAATGATAAAGGTATATTATAAATAATATTAATTACCAGATAGACAGAGGTAGGCTAAATTCATGCTGCATTTTCCTATCAAATATTAAGTAAATGTTAGTAAATGGCATGCATGAAAACACAGAGAGATGTTTTCTCTGTTGAGACTCTGAGGACTTAAGTGTATTCAAAGGCCTGAATATAGTATAGTTCAAACCTCTAGATTATATCATTCCTTTTCACAATCAGAAAAAACAAAACAACAGGTAAAAGGTACATTAGTAAGCTATTCAAGAAGTGTACATTTAAGAAAAGAGGTGGGTGATAAGTATGTGTGGTGCATGCAGAATTCGTGTAGATTAATATACTTTCACATTAAGTTGCTGGAGAGTTCTTTTGAGGCAAGTGGTCCTAGCTGCTGTTCTGATTTTTTTTTTGAATAATGGGCTTATTATGGTATAAGCAGATTATTCAAATGAATATAAATGCAGATCTATAGCTCTATATTGTTTCTTTTTTTCATAGAGAATAAAATTCATGGAAAGAGAAAGTGCAGTATCATTGCAGCAGTAAATGCTATCAACAATTTAAAATTGTGGTAATATGTCCTAATATTATAAACATTATCAACTTTGTTACCATACTTACATGAATATGGTATTCTGTCAAATAGTTATAAAATCTTCATTATAATAAATCCAGATAAAACTCAAGGGTAGCACAATGTTGCTAAGTTTAAAATAAATTTTACTTGTATCTTTCTAATTGTTGGATGAAGCTTACAAGTTGGATAATCAAAGTACAATTCACTTTTGAGATTACATCTAAAATAGGAAAATATTATTTATTTAAAAATAACTTGGCTCTGGTATTTTGAGACTAAGGTACTAATGAAAATAAAGCGAGTAGTTTAGAAATATTTCAATATATTATTAAATTGTTTGATATAGTAATGAGTTAATTTTAAATATTTTCCTATTTTAATAACTTTATGTGAAGATAGTTTAAAATGTGTGAAAGCTAAAATTCCCACCAGCTTAATTAAAACTGAAATCCATGTTAAATGTTTAAATAAAGAGATAAAGATACCCTCAGACAAATAATTCATACATGGTATCACATTGAATACTTAGTAATAAGATGTTTTCATTAAAATATGCTTCAGTATTCCATGGATGGTTCAACAATTTTCATTAAATTGTACCTTTTTTTTTCAAATATACAAGTTAAGGGATTTTTTTCATAACGTATAATATTCTATTATAAGTCTGTCAAAATATTATGTAAATTTTGAATTCCCTTTAACACATTTTCACATTAGAAGATCATCTTAATATAGATACATAAAGACCATGTATTTTCTAGAAAGACATCAGTTGTACAAATGCCACCTTGCTGTGTGTTGAGATATTAGTTTTGATTCGTGTTTATCTAGAAGAAAATAAATGAATTCATGCTAAGAATGTGTTGCTTGAGTTGCTCTCAGTAGCTTACAATTAGAAGAGCAAACAATTGTAAAGCAGCAGTCAAGAATAATGTAGAAAAAGCATTGTGGATGAAAACAAGAACAATCTCATTAAATCCTGGCCTTGTCCCTTATCAAGTCTAAGTTGTGAGGTTTGTTTTAAAGTCTTTAATGGCTGGGTTTTTTTTTTATCACAGCCCCTGACAGTTCTCTGTGCCCAACACCAGTGCTGTTTTAAACTGTTGACTAAAGTACCCACATGGAGTGGAAACCTAACTTTCTCAGACATAGCCACGATATTTAATCTGTATTAAAATTGATTTAAAACCCATCAATGTCTTAGAAATTCACTTTGAGGTCAAAATGCATGACTTTCCTGCTGATGTTAGTAAGTTTTGTTAAGATAAGGAGAGATAAAAATCATACGTTCATCCCTAAATACCTAATCAAACCTTATTATCAAAATTCAGTTAATACTCCTGGATGTGAAATGACAGTGTGGAACAAAAGAGAATAGAAATCTAATAAAAAGAAATGTTCACTTAGTAATATATATATATATATATATATATATATATATATATATATATATATATAAATTAAATTATATTAAAACTACAATTTAATAATAATCCAAGGTATTAGTAAATACTTGTATTTCTATTAAGACATTACTATTTGTTTTTATTTATTTCATTTTTTTTCATAGTAACCTGAGATTCACAATTTGTCCCTAGGTCCTTAACTTGAGACTCTATATGTTTGTGTAAGGTCATAGAGAAATCAGAAGTTTTACTCTCTCACCCCATCTTGACATTTAATAAACATGAGATTTGGTATTTTATCTTCTTTTACAAACAATTCACAGAAGCATGGAGGAAATGAGGGAGAAAGGGAGTCTTTAAAAGTTAACTGGAATAGAAAGCAAAAAAAAAAAAATAAATGTTTTTCACTTATGAAAAGCAGCACCAATAATTATTCAATGAATTTAGAAATCAACTCCAGCAGAGAGGTATATGAGATTCCTGCTGATATTGGTCATCTGAGAAATAATGATTTATTGCTGTTTGGTATATGCTTACTTCTGTGAATACAATTTTCCAGCACCGAATCAAAATAAAATAAGCGTTCCAACTGCTCGTGAGGTTTCTTCAAAGAGACGAGGAGAAACAAATTGGACATTAATGAGTGTGTTTAGCGAAGCCGATTCATTCCCTGGCTGTGAAGAGAACAGCAAACGCAAGAAAACTCCACAGTGAAGCCACCTTGCCTGGCTTTACACTCAGAGATGAAGCAGAAATGTTAAAACCTATGTCTTGGGAAATGAGAATTTAGAGAGACACTTGAAATCCTTGCCCATTTGTCATAGCCTCATACTGAAACATGCAGAAACTAAAATTCCAGATTTAAATACTAGCTCATGTCAATGATAGAATATTTTTTGGGAATATAAACCCTCAGTGTCCTTTCCCAAATTTTAAGTAAAATAAAATAAAATAAAATAAAATAAAATAAAATAAAATAAAATAAAATAAATGGTGATCAGTGAGAAAATGATGAAGGAAATGAATTTATTTCCAACTGAGGCCCAGTTCCATTAGAATTTAACATCTATACACTTTCTCTTCCACTAGCATCTGTTCAAGTGCAGATATCCACTAATGATTTCTATTTACACTAAGCATTAAAATTAGCTTTTATGCAATGTAAACATACCTCAGAGTGATAATTTAAGTGTAACCTAGTAATTATTTTTTTTTTGCCATACATATAAAACATGTTGAATAGTTTTATTCTCATGATGTAGTGAAAACGTTATTTTTCAGGTCTTCTGTTGGAGCAGCAAAAAAATAAATCCTTCTAAAAATCATAAACAGTAGGCAAGGAGCACCAGTCTTGTCCCAGTTTAGCCGTGATAAATATATACACCGGCACGTAAGCAGTCCCACGTAGGGATAGAGGTGGTGGGTAGGAGAGTACACATTCATTCCAAGGAGGAACGTTTGCCACAGAAGGGAGAGGGGGACTTGATAACAGCAGCTATAATACCTGAAGGAGCTTCTGCTTACAAACCTATTAAACCCTGGCTTGCCAAGATGCCATCCTATTCCATTCAAGTAATTTTCTTCCATGCCTATGCGAGGTTTTGAAATGTTTCTCTCCTGAATTCACATAACTCTTGGAAAATGTGTTGATCTCAGGCTTAACACTCCAAGGGATTTTTTTTTCCTTCGTCCTTTACCGTTAAGTTAAATACGGGGGAACCATCCTGAACTAGTTCATAATTCTCTACTAAAAATACCTTCATTTTTCACAGGCTGGTATTAAGCAATAAAATAAGGTGTATCATTTGCCTCTAAATGTAACGGCTCAGATAAAAAGAAATTAGTAATTGTTTTAATGATCTGCAGTCTAAATGTTATGCCCTCTCTAGGAAAATTTCACAGTAATATTATGGCTAGACTAACAATAAAGTTTCCTAGTTCATTTGTTTTATATCTAAAGGTTTAACACCATTTTTTAATATAAGAGGTTAGGGTTGCAGATCCTCAAATTAAACAGACGATCCACTATGCCTAGTTATTTGGATACTGTTTCTGTGCCAGCCATTCCCCCTACATATTCTGAATCATTAAAACTTGAGACACTTTCAGGTTCTATGAAACAGTTGGGTTTTCAGGACACACAGGATGTATACAGAAAGAGCAGACAATTTATTTCTATTTACTATTACGTAAATGCTTTAAATACTCTTTACCATATAATACGGTGACTGCTGCCTGTCTCTGAGGTCTGTAGATCTGACCAAGTGAGTTTGGATTAGTAATGGTGTTATTAGAAGGAACTTTTTGAGAGCTGTCACATTCGACTTTAACAGGTATGTTATTAATAAGGGAATGTCCATCTTTAAAAACCCCTAAAGCCCAAATGTGCTTGGGGTGCTGTTTGTTTGTTTTGATTTTTGCTGTGAGGGCAGCCCCATGGGGCCACTTAATAGGCTGTACCACCTCACACTCTCCCTGGTTATTCTACTTGTGATGGCACCTCCAGCTGAGAAGAGCTAAAATTAACAGACAGTAAACTAGACCCCCTGCCATCTCCCAAGGTCCAAATGCCAGGAATCTCAGAGAAAATTGTCAAAAAAAATTCAGATATGAGGGGAGAGGAGGAAAGCACAAAATAATGAATGGTTTGGATCAGATAACCAAGGGGGCATATAAAAAGACTTAAGTGAGTACCTTACCATGTCTGATGTGGATTGCAATCAGAAAATTTTGTTTAATCACTTTATTTATTATTTACCCAATGAGTTATGATGAGCACAATAATGCCCATTTTATGGATAAGAAAATAGTGACTGTGGATGGTACTAAGCAGGGTCAACATTCAATCTTGGTAGATTTCTACAGAAATTATTATTATGAAAATGTAAGTTACATCTTATCAGCCTCTTTAAAAAATCCTTCCAAGGGTGTTTCAAAGACATGGTATAGAAGTTCCTTATCAATCATCACTTTGACAATGTTACCTGGGTGCTGCATCACCTTCAGCTGCATCATTAGGTACCATGAAGTTCCCTTTCACATACACCCCACGTGTGCTTCTCTCAGCACACACGGACACATCGAAGCTCTGCAGTATGCACGGGACTAATTCTTTTCAATAACTCTTACAATCTACCTTCAGAGAGAGTTTTCTTACCTTCTGCAAAGAAACCTCTCCTATCTGCCCCTGCATGATCTATTCTGCAGTCTTCCTAACTCTGAATTTTTCGTGTATTTTTTCCCAGCCCAATTCCCCTGCCCTAAAATCAAATTCTGCTGCACATGGATGTTGCTTTCTTGGGATCTATGTGGCTTGCTGCACAGAGTAGATGTCCAGTAAATGATTTGGGTTGAATTCATTCAGCCCTCACAACAATCTTTGGAGTTACAGAGGAGGTGAGCTTACAAATGAATTCTTGACTACTCAAACTGTAGGGCTTGCTGCACAGAGAGGAACAATTAAAACAAACCCAGAGGCAAAATCATGACCACTTTCCTATATACTGACAATAGACCCTCATCCCTGCCAGGAGCTGTCTTAATGAGAGGCATTGATTTTGAAGGAGAAGATGGCTGATTGCAAAGCAGGTAAAAGTATGAAAAAGCTTTAACAGGTATTTATATCATAGGATTTCCATTCAAAAATTCCATTTATAGATTTGCCAGGCACGAGGAAAAAGAATGTCTGTGTGTATTAAAACACTCTGTGAAATGCAGAAAGTGACGGAATTAACACTTTCAGAGCATTAGTGAAGAAGGATTGTATTCTTAATAGTGGGGGGATGTGTTCTCAGTGAACTATCAGGGTCTTAGGAATCCTTCTGAACAAAACAGGAACGCTACCTTAAGTGATTCACTGATCAGCACTGGGAAAAGAAATACCCTCCCTGTGAGGGAATCCTAGCACTGCCTACACAACTATTCAAGGTGGATATTGATTATAAGGAAAACTAAGGACAAAGAAAATATTTTCCCTTCCAATTATTCATTGTTCTCTCATTGTTCATTGATACTAAAGCAGGCTATTCCATACTGAAATATGGCCACCTACATCCTTCAAGCCTTCAACGTGACACGCTGGGAAAGCATCCCAGGAAAATTAATCATTTTTCTTTTTGGCAAAGACATGTGTAAAACTTCAAATTCTTTCTTTTCCCCAACTTCAAACCATATGCGAAGTGATCAAGTGTATGTGTGTGTGTGTTGTGTGTGCGTGTGTTGTGTGTGTGTGTGTTGTGTGTGTGTATGTGTGTGTGAGGTATGTCCAAATCAGGCAAAAGGAACAGAAGTAAATCTCATTTCTCTTTAAATAAGCATTAGCTAATTAAAGAAGCATCTCACTATTAACACATTTGATGATCAAAATACTATTTTGTAAATAAAGAGCAACAAAATTACTTAAGAATTATACTAACTTTTAAAGTTTGCAAAAATCAAGAAAAAAATATGGACCGTGTTCTGCTTGTAAGTATTCATAGGGCACACTGAATAATGTACTCAAGCCTTGTGATGTTAGAAGATTCTGAGATCCATTTTCTACTATCTCAGTGAAATAATAATAATAATAATAATAATAATAATAATAATAGATAAATAATATTAAGAGTAGCCACTTAAAAGCACATAATTTTGGGGAAGACACCCTTATCTTGTATTCTTATGTCATTTTTGTCCTCTAGAAGAAGAGAGTAATTCCTAGAATGGAGATACTAAAAGTCTTAGAAAAACGAATGACAATAAAAAGTAACAAAGAGAAAATTATAAGATGAAGAAAAAGAACAGGACATCACAGTATCACAGCAGAGGCTGAAAACAGAATCAGACTGTGGACTCTTTCCTTCCTACTGTTCTCTGCTTCTCTTTGGTCTCTTCCATCGCTTCTTTTCACCTTCTCTTTCTACTGTTTTTTCTCTTCCTCTTTGCCTATTTTCCAATCCCTTCCCCCTATGTCTCTTTTCACATGGTGTCCATTTAAAATAAAGTTTGAACAGATGAAGCCATTCTGTCTGAACGAAGTCTCCATCACTCTCATGTTCCTCTCCCGGCTCTACCTGGGATTCCACATCCCAAACACATCTGTCCTTGTGGATTTTAGTATAGATCTCGAAAGGACAAGTTCTTTATGTGACATATTTGTAGTGAAAAAATCATCTTTGAGATGATCAATTATGTGTCTAAAAAATACACAGCATGTATTTTTCAGAATCCACGCTGCTGCCAAGTCTCTGGCTTTTTAAAAAAACATTTTGGGAAAATCTATAAACAGAAAAAGAAAATGTAGGTATGACAAGCAGAAAGCTCCAAGTGTACTGACAATTAACTATATTTAAAAGAGATGAGAAGACAGTGAAGTTGAATATCACATTAGCCAAACAAAAATTGGAACCAAATTTCAGACAACCATGGAAAGCAATGGTTAAATGAAAGCATTAGCAACAAGTCTTGGCCGTTTTAAATCAAATCTTCGTCAAATTGCTTTGAAAACATTATCTTGAATAAAAGTGCACATATTTGAATTGAAGGCATGTTTCATGTAAGCGTTCGAGGAAAAAAAATGTGTTTTGAAAACATTTTTAATCTTACTAAAATTCCAGAGCGATCAGCAATGGTACATTTCTCTCAGAATCAACTCAGGGTCAGAAACAAGGTAACCTCCGTTCAGGGTGTCACAAGGAAACTCATCTACTTCGATCCACAATGGAAAGAGTGGACAAAACAAATGGTAAAGCTGGTATCACCTAGGCATACCCTTAAAGGGCTAAGGTACTGGGGAAAGGGAAGTTTGCTGGCCCACCTCACTGTTCCTGTTAACTTCTGTCTTCCTACTATCCACATTATAATAAAAGAGGCAGTGTTGGGATGGCTATCTTGTGTACGATAGTCTTTCCAGAAATCGTACAATCTTTCCTAAGTGTCAGTGCAAACACCACTCCTTATGGTGATAAAGGCAAATAATTCACTAAGTGCCAGGCACACAATGCTCGGTCTTTAAAAAAGAACTAACTCAACAAATCTAATGTGTAAGCTTATGGCAAAGGCACTGCCATCAACATTGTCACCAACACTGTCATCATTATCCCCACAACCATAACCACAGTCACCATCATCCCCATGCTGCCATTACAACCAGAATGTTACCTGTATCTTCCAAATTCATACAGTTACTAAGCTTCAAAACCAGCGCAAACGGGAAAGAATGGTATGCCTTGCACTATATCTTATTTCCACATAAAATGTACAAATTCTTAAATAGGGTAACAACATTCAGAAGGGAAAATAAAAGGTATATATATATCTTTATAAAAATATATACATTCAAGCATCAAAAGGTGGACGTAGTAAAGAGAGTGTCATCCTGAACTGAGGGGTTATTAGAATAGTACTTGCATAGGAGGCGCTCAGTGAACTGTATTTGTTCAACATCACTAACCTAAATTTAATGAGCAAGGCCATCCTAGGGCCAGTTATCTCTCTCATTTACAGATGAAGGTTAAGAGTCGGACACTTGTTAATCTCAGAACCCACACTCCTACCAGTATCCTCTTCTGCTTTTCCAAGAACCCAGCTCACACATTTCTTTGAGTTTATTGGGTTATTGCCTGGCTTGTTTTATCAGTCAACAGAATTACAGTTTTACTCTGCCCTCGTCTGCCTTGGGAGGAGCTAAGTGGTATCTGGAAAAAACTGACAGATGCTTGCAACTCTCATAGTTACGTTTGTAACACTTAACAATAAATTTCCAAAACTGCAGTGCAGGTGCTGGAGCCAAACATATAAAGCCATCTGTATTCCACTTGGACATTAACATCAAATTGCACTGTGCAAAACCATATGATAACTATATTTCACTGGCAAGTATTTATGGGATTTCATATATACTTATAATAAAACAGCTTAATCCATCATTTCAAATAGATACGCATGCATGATTTTTTGTGGATTACGAGACTTCTTTTATGAACCATTATAACTCTCAAAGCTGAAAGTATAAGGCTAAAAAACTTCTAAAATGGCAAGAATGTTTTCAATACTTATAGAATAATATGTTAACAAGTGCAGAAAATCTCCACACTGAAGCTGAACAATTTTTTTTACATAAAATATCAATCTCATATGATGGAAACATGAATTTCACAAAACAAAACTAGGGGTAATTTCACATTTCTGGGAGGAATAGTAAAAGCTTTTGCAGGATGTCTACTTTAATTATACTGAGGAGAGTGAAACCTTCTTCAGGGATTGCTCTCCTATCGTTACTGTCTGGGTAAGATTCTGATCATGGTAATTAAAAATAAAAGGGACTACAGAAAAAATTACCATTGCTCTAAATATCTGGAATCATTTAGGAAGTTTTGTTAGAAAATGTGAGTTTGGGACGCTACCTTCCGAAACACCCCAAAGAGTCTTCACTTTTAACATTAGCGACCCATCAACAGAAGGCGCAGAAGAAACAAGTTCTGAGTGAGTCCTCTCTGCTCTATGTGAAATTTGCGTAGGGGAGCAATGGAAGGAAGATGGTCATGTGTTCAGAATGTTCTCAAGATGATGCAAGCAGGAACTGATTAATTCCTTCTGGACACCTAGAGAATGGGACAGTTACATGGACTTTGAAGGGCAAGGAGTATACAGAGTCAATACATTGAATGGGAAAATTAAGCAAGGCAGGAAATTAGTGGATATGCTGGCCTCAGACATCATGTTTCTACAGGGAGATATTTTAAAGAAACGTCTACAGTTACATATATCATAATTGTTGTTCTTGATTGGTGGCTAATCTGAATAGATCGCAGCAGCCCAACACAGCTCTACAGGAGAAGGGTTTATTGGTGGGGGGGGGAGGGGGAGGAGAAAGAAGGGGGAGCAAAGAAGAAGGATAAAGTGAGAGAGAAGGTCAGGGGGTGCTCTGTCTTTTATTTGGGCTATAATGTAACCACAAGCACCACAAGCACCCCTGTGCACCTCTGGTGCAAGTGAGAACAGGCAAGTGACCATATGGCAGTTGCCATGGCAAAAGATGCACAGGTCTCTGTCGCCTATGGGTGACATCATAGCTAGATTCAGAAGCTTGCTTCTGATGCGAACACTAATCATACGAAGTTGTATGTGGTGATACAGGGGATGGTACCCAGATCCTTGTGCATTCTTGGCAATTACTTGATTTCTGGTCTATATACGCCCAGGCAGCGTCATTTAAGAAAGAATGATTTATAACTAACATGGAGCAGAAGACACTTGAGTGATAGCTGGACAGCGTTGGTGTTCATGAATGTGGGTAACTCTGATAGGAGTAAACACAAGAAAAATGAATCCCTACACGAAAGCCACAAAACACTTAACTATGGATTACAAACACTTAAAATTGAACTTCATGTAGGGCAGAGGGTGAATGAAAACTATCCCAGGATGGGTATCATAAAACACAGCACATCCTAGAGACATCTGTGTTTTGATCTGCCTGCTTTGCAGTGGAAGAAAGGGCTGGCCATCATTTTCCAGGGAGTGGTTCTGTGGCCAAGGGGAGCATAGACTCAAAGACAGTTATTAAATGGGGAATAATTTACTTTGTAATATTTCAAGGGGGCATTTTTTAACTTCAGGCACATCAATCCTTCAGTGTCTCCATACCTAATTTGCATAAACACTGTAATTGACAGCTTGTTAACAGTTCATTAAGAACAGTAAAACCTTGTGATAAACAACAGCCTGCCAACAACACACTGGACCAAAGATCTAGTTATGCATTTTATCCACCTTAGAAAGCAACCCACTTTACCAACAGTCGGTCCAAAAGGCGACTTTGCTAATCGATATGTTCACACACAAGTACTCAAACATGGCACTGGAAAGCGCTTATTAAGTCCTGATTAGCAGTTAATTTGTGTCTCTCAGCTGACTAACTTCTCTGAGTAAATGCAGCCGCGACCCCTATTTTAAAAATGCTAGGATAATTTTGTTCCAATAACTGCAAGTATCAGAAAGAATGCCAACTCATAAAAAAAGAAACAGAATAAAAGAAAATGTCAAGTTCTAACAATCTGCAGGTCCTTGTTGCAAAAAGAAGGAAAAGGGGCGAGGGGGGTGGGGGAGAGGAGTGGGAGTGGCAGAAAATAGAAGAATCTCGTTTCATGCATGGCCCTTTCTTCTTAGCGGTCTGAAATGGAATATTTTCATGATTGCAGTTTGCAGTTTGAAATACGCTGTAGAGAAGTGAGCGCTGCACAACACAGAGAAATCTATTTGTGATCCCCTGGCAAGATGCATTATAAAACTCCTGGATGTTGTCTTTCCCCATCTTTGGATGAAAGCCTGATTATAAGCTCATTTCAGTTGAACAAATCTTTCTGGACTCCCTGCTAAGCAGGGTGTTTACATTTCAAAGCAGAGAGGTCTTCCTTTTCCAGACCTCCAGGGTGTGATCCTTGCTGCAAGGGCTTCCCGATTCACAGGGATACTCGGGGACTTGTACAAGTATTTATGTTCACATTTGAGAGAGTTCATTTCACATGAGACTAGAAATGACAAGCATCCTAGTAACCCCGGATCTACCCATCTCTCTTGTCTTCTTACAGAGAAGGGAAATATGAAATCACAGAAGAGCCTCTCCAATCACTGCATCAGGACCTGTAATATCAGCACTCAGCAGGCTGGGGCAGGAGAATGGGAAATTCAAGATGGGTCTCAGTTGTACATATACTGAGATTGGAGCCAGCTTGGGCTATTTCAGACCTTTTGTCAAACAAAACTAAAAATATTAAAAACACTCCACTAGAAGCAGAGGTGGAACCTGACAGATTATTTCTCCAAATGCTTTCAAAAGGCACCAATAATTGAAAAACCACTTGAAACATTAGGGCTACATCATTTTACCTATTAGATCCGGGTACAGAGATTTCTAAAGGCTCACAGCTTAATACACAGATGTGTAGATTTGCTTGTATGAATATGTCTTGAGATGCCGACTGGAGAAAAGGAGAATTTAATATTTATTTTATGTTGAACTTCATTTTGGAAACCTCCAAACTAGTTTTGAGAATTGTGAAATTGTCATCTATAAATTTACTTGTTTTTAACTAAAATTCAGAGTACATCCACCCAAAAGGAACATGACTCTCTTCTCCTTTCTATTTGGCTGCTAGCACCACAGCAAAAATTGCCAATCAATGATATTTACCTATTAAAGTCACTGGATATACTTTTCACGAAGATTGAGTATGTATGTAGATATAATTTACATATTACATAATAATATATCATAAAGTTGTATCTTGTACAAGTTCTGTCATTAATAGTATTCTGAAAATAGAACTTCCTCAGTATTTTTACAATTTGGTGGCTTTTCTGCTATTCTACCCTGGATCTTTTCTTCATAAATGTGAAGATTGTCTCTCCCCTGCTTAATTTAGTTCAGATCTACCTTGTACTTCAAGAATATAATCAAAATTCTCTATGTTCAGTTTTTAATTTTTAAGTCAGGGCTTCGCTCTATAACCTAGGTTGACACTGAACTCATGAACCTCCTGCCTCAGCTTCCCAAGTATTAGGCTGACAGTAATCACCCCAAGTTCTATCCTGGTCTTTAAACTATAAAGGAATCTATCTGTTCCTTTAGTATGCTCTTTATGTAACAAATTTGAGTGTGTTGACCCAGTCAGGCCCAGTCCTTAAGTCAGTGAATATCAAAGGAAAGACTTATCATCCCCACTCCTGCCCCCAGCCTCACTCCCACCTAGCCTCACCCCCTGCTATTTATATTACAAGGAGGAAAAACAGAAACTCAAAAAATTAAATTATGTTAGAAAAGAAACTATGTAGTGTTTTTATGGAGGGTGGAGGAACAGCAAACTTACAAAAGGTCTCATTAAATAAGAGAATAGTAAATGCTAACATTCTGTACCTAGCTTTTCCTCCCAAAAATAGTGTCTATGTACGTGTATATATTTGTATTCCCAGTTATGTTGATTTCATATAATATAAAATATAAATATAATATATAAAACATATATTCCCTATAAATTATGTATATTTTCAGGGCTGACCATTAGGTAATGAAGAACCAATACATTTGCTCTTTTCTGAGGAAGGTTTCTCAAATGGAAGAGAGAAATGTTGCATTAAAATATAATCTCAGGAAAAAATTATAATACGTATCTAATTACATGCATGGCTTTTCTTTCCAGTGTCAGAAATAATGTATTCTCAGGACGAAAGTTTTAATCGTATGATAGAAAAGTGTGTGTGTGTGTATGTGTGTGTGTGGTGTGTGTGGTATGTGCATATGGAAGCCAAAGGTTATTGTCATACATATTTCTCAGTCATGTTATACCTAATTAGTTAATTAGTTTTTAAATTATTTCTTAACATAATCTCTCAATCAATCTGAGACTCATGGATTTGGCTAGGTTGGCTACCATTAAGTTACATAAGTCCTGCTGTCTCTGTCTCCTTGGTGTTGGGTTTACAGAGGCAAAGCCCATGCCAAAGTTTTCACTGGAGTGCTAGGGAACTGAGATCAGGGCCTTGTGCACGAGTGTCAAATCCTTTTAGACTAAGCTTCCTCCTAAGTCCTTGGACTGCTTATATTTGACTGAACTGAGAATCAGGAATTGAATTCTTTGAAAGTACCTCTTGTGATTTGCAATGTCCCTCCTTGGATTTCCTCAGTGTTATAACATTGAAAATTTTATTCTTCTCTTATTTAAAACCGCAGAGGGACGAGTAAATTCAAGATAGTTCATTAGGCCTCTCTGTCTCTGGGCTGTGTGCACTTTTTGAATTGTCAGTCAGGAGTTACCATGAAAATACAAAATGTCACAGACAGTCCTCTCTCTGTTTCAGTCACTCTGAGCTTGGCTTTTCAGAAACCTAAATGAGGTGCAAAATAATGTCCATAAAAGTTTATCACTGAAGCTCTTCTGCCAGCAAGATATTTTGCACCTTTTGTGTCTGGATCTTTCATATAGAGATATAATAGAATTTGTAATACTAAAATACAAACAGGTATGTAATTTAAAATGTAGATGGATTAACAGGTTTATCTACAACGCTCAAATGACCATGTGTCAAGGAAGCAGTTTTCTTGGTAATACCTAAAAATAATTGTTTCAAGGTAGTTTAAAAATGACCAAAGCAAATTAAACTTGGCAATAATTCCCATTCATACTTGATTTCAAAGGCAAGTCCATGATTCTTCACAACATTCGCATCCTCACCCCTGTCCTAACTCTTACCCTCCCCAGCCTCACTCCAGCCTGCATCTCTCCCCAGCCTCACTCCAGCCTGCCTCTCTCCCCAGCCTCACTCCAGCCTGCCTCTCTCCCCAGCCTCACTCCAGCCTGCCTCTCTCCCCAGCCTCACTCCCACCCCCAGCCCTCACTCCCAAAAGATCCCTCCTACTCCAACCCCATCCTCCAGCTGCCTTTGCCAATTTCGATTTCCCAATACTCAATTTTACAAAATAAAGCTGAACAAAGTATTAAGCATTAACCTTTCCCTTCTAGAAACCATAGGAGGCCTTGCCCCTAGTAGAGGAGCTTCTGGACGGAAAACCATTTTTGGAGGTGGAATCACTGGGAGGTTACCCATGCTCCAGCGCCTGGCCCTTCATTCACGCACATATTGACAACAGAAATTCAACTTAGCAGGTTAGGTTTTGTTTTTCTTTTAAGGGTATGAGGTGGGGAGGGAAACATATGGGGAAAGACCAAGGGAAAGTTGAGGCGGGGGGGGGCGTGATTACATTACATTATGTACAATTATGAAATCCTCAAAAAATAATTTTTAAAAAGAAAATGAATGCATCCTTAAGTGCTGTTAAAAAGGAAGAAAAAAAAACCATGTATTAAAGTACTCTTGGGATAATTTGCGGAGCAATCTGTTTATCCAGTATTATCTACATGATGGTTTGAAAGCAGACAGAGCTCCATGTCTTATAATTGGTCATGCTCCTGCATCATGCATGCCTTGATCATTGTTCTGAATGAGGCCAGATGGCCAGGACTTTGTTTGTAACACTTTCTTTTTCTTAGGTCATACAAGATAAGATCATATAATTTTCTTGGGGATTTTCCAGAAACATGCAAAACTAGAACAACAGCAAAGCCACCCAAACCAAGCCCCGCAGTTGGTGTGCTGGATACTGGTGTGTTGTCAGTGACAATGGGGGCAAAATACTGCATTGAAGAATGCATAATGTTTTGATTCTATTTCTTTTTTTTTTCTGTAAAGGCGTTTAATTGGGGTCTTGGTGCAGAAGCTTGAGAATGAGCTCAAGTCTTAAGTGATACATTATTCAATGCAAATTAATGCAATAAAAATGAATATATAAATGCCAAGCAAAAGGTAGGGTCAGTCTCTGAATGTACACAAAGGAGACAAGTGGCGTAAATCACCAGAAAAAAATAAATATTGACTTAGTCCACAGTTGGTAACAACCACATCCAGTGAGTGCCAATGTTGCGTGGTGCTTGACGGCTTCCTTGTGAAGTCAGACAGGGCACTCTTTGGATGCTGGCTCTCCATCATATTGGTGGGCATGTTTTTTTTTTTCCTTCACACTTATGATTCATCAGCTATGAAGACAGAAACATGATGTGTATGACACATTGATGAAGGTAGGTAGTGTATGAAGACCACGTAGCACAGAGCTTGGCACAGCATTCAATACATGACAATTATAACCAGCTATCTCCATGTCCCAGGCAAGAACAACAGAGAAGAGAGACAAACAGCACCTACGCTTTGTAGGCTGAAATATGAATAAGCAAAAGGCCCTGTACCATGGGGAGGCTATTGGGACAGATATAATCAAAATTTAAAATCTCCACCTGGCAGCCTCTTATATATAGGCTCACTGGCATGGAGCTGGAGGAGGCACAGAGATGGATGGACCGGAGGAGGGCATATCACTCCGGGAGCAGAGGGATGAAAGGAGACAGGGATGTGAGCTGTGGCAATGGAAGGAGGGCTGATCTAAGGGACTGCTGGGAAAGAAGCAGCAGGTGTTGGTGATAAATTGGATGTGGAGGGTGAAGGAGGCAAGTCAAAAATAACTCCAGGATGGAAGCTTTGAGGAGGTGGAGAACAGCAGAGACGGTGGTGGGAAGATGGAAAGGAGGGTATGATGTCTGACATGGAGTGCCTACCCACAGGGGTACCAACAACACTCTGCCAACATGGCAAGTCTGAGTAATTTGTATCAGAAGCAAAGGGAAGTGGCTGAGCTGGGGAGTAAGTCCTGGATAGAACAGGTTCTCATCGATTTGCCTTTAGAACTTTGATACTGTTTTATGAATTGATGAGCATAGTGGCTATCACAAGAGAAAGGAAAGCTCAAACCAAAACAGCTGCTTTAGGATCAGGTGACAGATCGTGCTTGAAAGAAAAAGAGGTAGGGGGCTGGCTACACACAGCACGTTTTTATAAATGCATAAAAGAAAACAGTTTCCTATTACACTGCACCCATGTTCCTTATGCTTCTGACTTTGACTGTAGCCTAGCATTCATAGAAAAGGAAAAAAAACAAACAAAAAACAACAACAATAACAGCAACAACATTAAACAAGGAACAGACAGAGAACGATTCTCCTACACAAGGTGTAGCGAGGTGACTTCATGGTTGTACACATTTTGGTAAATTTGCAATAAATTTGGCTCAATGCAGTGTTATGCCAGTATTTGTATTGCCAGCCACTGTCATCACAAGCCTTTTTAGAGGCATCTGATAGTCTGTTTGTCTTGCAAATAGTTGCAATGCAAATTAAAAAAAAAAGACTGTTGTATTTTGTGTTGCTTAAAAACTACTGGTAATTAGGAGGCCCGCGTGTACCTAAATCAAAACCACCCCAGCAATGGTTTTAGGATGGCTGTAATGAAATCCATAGATGAGAATTTACAGTGCTCCCTAATCAAGGAAACTGTGGTACGAGATTGCATTCACTTTTATCTTACCCAAAGCACAATTATCGTCTGCAACAATAACAACATGGGACTATCACATAAACCTAGATAAAGGAATTGGCAATACTATGATAACGACATCTACACTACTCGGCTTATTCCTTGAAAATTATCAAAATGCCGGTGGCTAATAAGAGGGACTTTGGATTTCTTTCTGAATTGCCACTGTATAATCACCCCACCTTACCACACCTCATTCCACTACACAGACATATACATTCTTACCCACATATCCCTCAAACTATGTCAAAAGCGGGAACAAATTTCCTAACCCAAACTGAAAAGTCCTTGGCTCTCCAAATGACTATAAATTGCATGGCTAAGTGCATATGGCCCCAGGGCTGTCACAATTACTTCTCCTGACAATTCATCATAGCATACTAATTCTATAATATCATTACTGCGTCCCTTCTCACTGTACTGATCCAGCCAGTTAATTTAATCAACTAATAATAGATTCCGAAATGGATGCAAGGGGCCCTAGCACTTCAAATTACATTACAAGAGATGTACCACGGTGTAGAGAATACGTTCGTTGCTATTCTGCCTTACCTCCACAAGTTACTTTCTCAAGTAAAGTCGGGAGCGTTTACCACCGAACGTTCTAACAGAATGTTTATTCTAGCCATAGAATTTTCTTTCAAAATCAATGCCCTTTAATTTGCTTAAAATATATTAATTATATCAACAGAGGTACAACCCAGTTCTTCCCATACGCAGGGTTCTTCGCGTATAATAATTAGACACGAAACTCAAAAGATTTCCTAAGAGTAGCAGAAAGCCCAGAGTTCTCTGACGAGGTGCAAAGTGAGCCATTCACATTGGACAATTAATTGCATTAAATTCTAATCCGTTTGGCAAATATCAGTGATAACTAGCGAGCATTATTCTTCACCATCACAATCTACCCCGCATGCCACGAGGAGAAATAAGGTAATTTATTATGAAGAAAAAAAAATGCCTCCAAACAAAATACTCCAAAATACACATCAGGTAAAGTAAATGCTACAAATAGGTTTGAGCCACTCACTTAACTGTAGTGCTAAAAGTCTGTACTTTTTAAGTTCCACTTATTTATTAAAATAACTATATGAATCCATTTTTTTTTAGTGTTTCTACAGAAAAAAAAATTACTTATCTATCCCGGAATTGCAACGGAGGCAGAAAGGAAGGCAAGTGCAGTGGGCCTTGCAGCAGACTTCCAACTATATTGTATCGTTCAACTAACAAGGCGATTAGTTTTTGCTTCCGCTGTGGTCTTGGCAACCTCCTTCACCTGCAAACCCTTGCAAGCACAGAGAGTCCTGCAGTTAACGGCCGCCTGATGGTAACTTTAACTGGAACAGGGTCCGTTTAGTAAAACATTAACTGATATTTTACTCAGCTGGGGCTTCCCATGTATGTTTCTAAAATCTGAATACCTAATCCTTTCTCCGAGTTTCTAGTGCTTGTTCACAAGGGCGATGTTCTCAGTCTGGCCTGAGAAACCTGTAACTAGCGGTGAGGGCCGAAAAATACATTAGCACGGGTTAAATTTAGTGTGCCCGCTGGCTTGCATTTCATCACACTAGAACGTTTTACAAAGAAACATTAGAGGGGGAAAAAAATCTGTATTTCTCTCATCCACTACAATTCACCTTCGTTAGTATCTTCATCCATTCAGACATAGCAATTAGGTGCGTGACGCCGAGAAGTGAGAAGCCCCCTGCCCGGGACAAGGGCCTCAGCCCTCTCATAAATCACCATGTATTATTGACTATCCCCTGCCATTTTTCATCTCAGACAGAACAGAACCAACTTTAGCCATCTTAAACCTACAGTTCCTAAAAATCCATGGCCATTAGATTCTCAAAGTTTCCTTTAACTCAGTGGAACGTTTTAAAAACTACAATTCTTTTTTGTCTGTTTGTTTGTTTTTTGTTTTTTCGAGACAGGGTTTCTCTGTATAGCCCTGGCTGTCCTGGAACTCACTCTGTAGCCCAGGCTGGCCTCAAACTCAGAAATCCACCTGCCTCTGCCTCCCAAGTGTTGGGATTAAAGGCATGCGCCACCACTGCCCGAAAAAACTACAATTCTTTAAACATGAGGAATTTATATAACATGCTTATCATGAGATTTAGATTTTAAACCTGCTTTAGATATTCCGATTAATAATTTTCTAGGATCAAATTGTGTATTTAGAGATGGTGACCTTAAAACTATGTGTGGCACTGTTTTTAATTAGAATCTTACAGTAATGTGTATCTCCATAAAAGCCAGTGCCTACCTGGCACGAATCTCTCTTCTGTTAAAAAGTGAGAAAACTCATCATGACAATGTTTCTGTTAGTTAGTTTGAGGGTAAAGTGTAAGTTCAGTAAAATGTCCGTGCAATGTCACCCTTTGCTAAATGTGATTCAAATCCTGTTTACTTAGCCTAAATGCAAGGCATCTCCATGAGCAATGTAATATAACAAAACAAATAATTTTCCTTCCATCAATATACAACAGCTTTGTTCATCACTGAGAAACGTTGGGTGGTAAAGTATTGAATGCTATGCATTTTATGCCTAAATCAATGTAGTGTCTTGCAGTTATACCACCTAATGTGTTTTTAAGTCATCCGCTACGGAGATCAATGTGGTTCTTATTTGATATTCAGTGTTAAGTTAAGCCTCATAAATTTAGAATTGCACTCTGTTATTTTGATGGTTATATATTAACCACGTACTGAAAGTTTTATGATTTTAGACTCAGCCTGGCTGTAAATCACACTGGTTCCGTACATGAGGCATAGGGTCTGGCTTGATTTTTATTGCTCTGCTCAAAAAGAAATGGATGGATGGACATTGTGAGAGGAAGGTAAACCAACAGTGTGTTTGGATAAATACTTCAGGTCAGTGAGCCAGTGAAGGTATGCCTCGGAAAATTCAAATTAGACAACTCACGGAAGACAGTGTTGTAGGCACTGGAGATAATGCAATGGCATTGTGTCACGGATTGACAATCTTTTACATTGGTACCCTCAGGGGCATGGACCTTGACCTCACCAGAGTTCATCTGTGTTCACTCTGTTGCCAGAAAGTCTGACAAACATGCCTCTACCCAGGTTAAAGCAAACAGGAGAGAGTGAGACTCGTGTGTGTGTGTGTGTGTGTGTGTGTGTGTGTGTGTGTGCGTGCGTGTGTGTGTGTGTGACAGGTGAGAACAGTGTTCAATATGTGATGTATATTATTTCAGACAGACAACTCCTTACACTGATAGAGATGTAACTCTGGAATATACTGAGGCTTAAAATATGAGTATGCAGAAGTCAAGCATTGATGAATAATGATTATGACAAACAGTTAAAACCAAAACAACAACAGTAAAACAACAACAACAACAATAACAAATCTAATGAACCAAACAAACAAACAAAATCACACGTGTAAAAGTGTAAAAGCTTTTGCAAACCAAGGCCAAAATTAGATGCGGTGAAACATAGCTTCCCTCTAAGATATATTTCTGAGCTAATTTCAGGTCGTAGGCCAGGTAGATTTCTTATCCTTACCTCCACAAGAAGGGAAAGTTTGGAAAGATCCCAATCAGCCATGAGCCGAGATTAGTCCCTGTACTAAATATACATTTAAAAATCATCATTGAAGTTGCTTTTTATGACATATTTTCATATTTTGTACTCATCTTCCAGAGTAAACATGCAACATCTTAAAGTATGAGTAACTGACAGATATAAAAATGTTCCAAAGAAAATTATGTGAGCATGGGCCAAAATTTTGATCAGTTTTGAATGAGCAGTCTTCAATGATAAGGCAACAGTTATTGCTTTCTTTTTTTTCTTTTTTATTCTTTTTCCATTTTTCCCTTTTCAAGTTACTAAGAGGTACAAACTGCCTAACCTTTCTGTTTCCTCTGCTATATTATTTACTACCAACAGTGATTCACAGAGGTATAGCTTAAAAAGATTCTATATTTTCTTTTGCCACTTTTAAGATTCATGAATGAAAAACTTCATGATGAAACATAAATCAGTAAAATGCAGTCTCATACAGAGACTTAGGTAGTACCAAATTGGCAGAAGTCATCTTTTTTCACAGTAAAAGACAATGTGATGAGTTTCATAGGTATGTCTGCTAAAAATATTACTAAAAAATATTTTCAAAGACGTATTTGATTTGCAAGCTTGGTAATACCGTAATCAGGTCCATATATTAGAAGAACACAGTCTAAGATCATTCACCTGCAGAGCAGGGTGATATAAGTTTCATACACTACTGCCTGCTTTCTAGGCTTCTGGAGTACAGTATAGGAATGTAATCCAACTGTCCCTGTCCCCACGTGCTTTCCATTCATTCTCTTTAACAACAGTGCCTGCACTATAGAGACCTCACTTTAAGAAACATTGCTAAAAACCACTTCTCAGACATTTTCTGTGGTTCCGGGGCTCTTCTCTTTGAGCCTGCTTTGTAGGAAAATATTTGGTCCAGATGGAGGGGCTTTGAGGATTCTAAAAGCCCCCTTGGACTCAAATAGCTAAGTACAATTCCAGTACAACTTCCAGGTGAACCCTCCAATTATCTACACTCGGTGTGGCAGCTGGAGATGTAAGTACCAATTGGGCATTTAGAAAGCATTTCTATGGGCAGCCATAACAGTGCCTCCTAAAAGTACTCCCATGGAAGTAGTAAATGCTTTACTGGCTTTACCCTTTTGTCTTTTATTCCTTCCTACACACACACACACACACACACACACTTTGATCAGCAGTCATAACAGATGTATGAAGGATGAACATGATGCTGTAAGGATACATGTATGATAAACAGATCATCTAGTAACTGAAAGGTGGAAATATTAGCTCCTTATGATCTCACACGTGTTCTGTGCATGGAGGATTCTTCTTGATGAAGTCACCAGAGCTTTCATAATATGACTGACACTCCGATATAGAGTTCTACTAATGTTTTCTAGAACATTGTACAACTTAGAGTTCTTCAAGTCTCCTGGGACCTGATGGTAATATTTTTAAGCTGTTGTTCAATGACTTCTCATTATCACATGCACTTATACTCGCAATGAGGATATCAAACACTGCATTTCAAAATCTCATAATTTTGATCATGTTTTGGAGCTTAACTCTAAGAATGATGGTACATCTCCTTCAGTTAATGTTTCAATGTGCCCAACTAAGGTGATACAATTAACTTTTTTAACAATTCTAAAGTTTCTCAAAGGAATACAATTATGTATATATTTGTATTATAAATGTTTATATGTAAAAATAAATCTACAAATATATATTTAAAACAAAATAGTCATTTAACTTTGAGCTTTATTTTTTCTGTATCATTTTCTGGATGGATCTATTGGTTGGGTCTCCATCACATCATGAACACAGGAAGCTTCTAGATGAATTTTACATTGAACATCCTTTGCAATACTAGATATATGTTCTGAAAATGTACCTTACACATATAAAAGTTTAAAATGGTTTCTCTAAAGTATGTAATTAAAAAGTAGAGCTCAGAAATACATTTCTGCCAGTCTCATGGTCAATCTCTAGCTTACATAAATAAGAATGGCAGACAAGCTGCCTTCCTCTGAGGAATACTTTCTGGAATAATTTTAGACCTGCTTTATGTACACCAAGGAGGCTGTCAGTTTATCTGATCTTCAAATACACTGTGAACTCTTTGGGGAATGATCGCTGATAAATCAGAGGCCATTCACTTAAATATATCTAGTGTTTCTTTTTCAATCTGAATGCTGAATTCTCTGTCTCAATTTAGGATTTGGAATCTTTGTTAATTTTCATAAATGAGTCGCCGAGAACGCAGATATCATAAAGGCACAGCAAAAAGCAGTTTGTGTCTATACCACAGCACAGAATAAATCAATTCATTGAGCATATGGCTTTATTAGGCTTAAATAGCTCTTCCCCAAGATGATTCTCAGCACCATATTTTGAAAGATAAGGTAGTGGGTTGTTGTTTTTGGATATTTGCCTTCATAAAGATTGGCCATCTGTCTCAACAAGTGAAAAGATTCGAATGCTTTGATTGCTATTTTCCTAATCAAGATAAATCCTAATGTATTTTAACATGCTGATTAACTCGAACTGACATTCTGTCTTAGAGTGGTTTGCTGGTATCATCACTGTCAGAATTGCATGCTGTCCACAAATATCCCTGCATAGTCTTGGGTAAACATATGGGACTCCTATTTTCCAAAGCGAGAAGAGAAAAATCATATAAAAACAATATAGCAATAACACCACAAAGTAACAGAATTTGTCCTTTGTTTGTCTGAGTAAGAAAATGAATATTAATTATAAAATCCTGCCCCCACATTATTATTGATATTTTACTCATGACATAAATATTCCCACCTAAGGTTTACAAAACTGTAAGAAAATTCCACCATGAAATACTGATTATCATTTAAAAAAAAGTCCCTTCAAGCATTGGTAATGTGGTTGGTATCTTTCCATTACCAATGTGCTGCACAATATTTAAAAAGCTCCTGAAAACAAATTTGCTTGAGTACATCTGATGTCACTAAAAGATATATTTTTATGATTTAATAAATTAGAAAACTAGAATAATATGTCTTCTGTAATCTTATTATGTATGCATGCCACTGTCATCGTCTCTGAGCACACACTTCCAGTCTGCTATGTGAGTTTATCTTTTTTCTCAGAACAATAATTGGTTCTATAATACGTAGGCCAAGCTTTAGACTGCTTATTAACTGAACAATAGATGAACAAGTACATCCCTATATTATTAAACTTTCACAGTTTTTTTTTAAACAATTGTCCCTTTTGGATTCCCAAGTTTCTTGAAGTGATTCATGACATTTTTTTGGGGGGGGTATTCTGGTTGGGCCAGACATTTAAATCATACTTTCTTGATGAGATAACCCAAGCTGCCATCTTGTGTTCCCACAGTTCCTCTCTCACCATGCATGGTTTTAAGTCATTGTCACAGAATAGGTTATTGTTTAAAGCAGATTGGCTTTGATCTCGTTCTAGTTCCTTGCTTCTTTTTCAAGAAGCATTTCTGAATTGGGATGCAGGTAAACCTGAGTTTGTTTTGTGAAGGGCTTGACCTCTGATACATTTCCCAAAAGACTGAGTCAAGGAGTCTTTCAAGTCCTCCTCAGCAAATTTACTACAATACTTTATGTGATCGTGCATGCTATAAAATGATTGCACATATATTTGTATTTTTCAAGATGCATAGAAGCGTTCACAGGATTTGGAGGAAAAATATACAGAACACATACTGGTCTAAAATGCTATTTCTTGGCTGGTACCTGGTCCAAAAGTAAGTACTTTAGCACATCTCTAACACACTCGATAAGCTTGCTATTATTAACTAAAGACTGCATTTCAAGTACATTATGGCATCACTCGAAGTAATAGCAACTGAAATGTACCTACTTAATGGAATCGATCTTTCATAAAGACTGCAGTAAAGTATTATCAGAAGTCACTTATTGAACTTTATTTCTCAATGATATAATAAAAAGAAGCATGTCAGGAATAAAAATGTCATTTGTCATCTGCATCTCTGGCACCTCAGAAACGGTATCATAGAGCGGGGATGGGCCCTTCTCACACATCACAGTGAGCTTAAGGACTAGCCATCTCCTTAAGCCTCATGCCAAAAGAGACTTTTCTTCAGTGCCCAGAGTCAAAGACTAGTGTAATCCACTCATGTACATAGTCCTATGTTCCTGAGAAAGACCAATGTCACAGTATTGTTTTCACTAACAAGCCACCCTAGCGCTCTGGTTCCAAGCTTCCCCACACTATTAGGAATCTAAGTGATTAGAAAGATTCTACTTGCTTATTTTTTTTTCTGCCGTGTTTCTCTGGTTTGTCTCCAGTATGTTTGGTTTTCATAGTATATTTGCTAGCCGTGATGTCTTCAAGGACAATACAACATCTGCAATAAACCATAAGTGAACTAGGGGAAACAGTACAGATTAGGCATTCCTCCAGAAAAAGAATCAGTTTGGGGGAATGAGATCCCTCAGATATGGTATCTGAGTACTCAGGTTGCCAGGATGTAGACATCGAAAACTCTTTCCACCTATTGTCCCTTATAGTAAATGGAGATGGGTTTTCTGAAAAAATAACCTGTGGACATGTCTGTGAATTTTGCTTGCCCACGAAAAGATTCAATTTCATTCAAGTAGTTAATTAAGTCATATATTAGGAGACATCCTTATGAAACTAGCTGTGTGTCATTTGTGATAGATTGATTTAGGATGGTTTACCTTTACAATAGTGTGAAACTAAGACACATCCATTAGAAACTGTATTTCAAGTTTGGATTTTCTTCTGTTTCTGAATTAGCGCCGTGTGGTATGACACTCTTGTAGTGGAAAGCTGTAAAAGCCAGCTGATGGGCCTAGCCAATCAAATAATCAGTAGAAGAATATTCTGGTATTCTAAAGTCTTTTTTAGGTATGATGTAATGTTTTGGATGAGGAGTGTCTCCCACAGCCTTATGTATTGAACACTTGGTTCCTGATATGTGGTGCAATTTGGGAAGTTTCTGGAGCTTTTAGGATGTGGAGCCTTTTTGGAGAAAGTAGGCTAATGGGGGCTGGAGAGTATATAGTCTTGCTTCTATTTTCAGTTTGCTCTTTCTCATTCCTGTGTGAGGAGTTGTGGTCTCTTAGGTCCTGGGTATAGCTGACTTCTGCTACACCTCCTTCACTAGCATAGACTTTTCCACTAGACATCACAGCAAGATTATCTAGATTGTTATCTGTATTGCTGTTGGTCATAGTATTTCATCATGGCAGAAAAAAAAATGTAGCTAATAGACATGTCCAACCTGTGGCCTGCTGCCTGTATCCCAAGATAGTTTGAAGCTGGCCCAACACATTTGTAGAAGATGACGCCATGTCACAATGTCAATCAGCTGGGCACTGTAAACTGTCCCATGTGGGCAAGCTGGGACAGTTAGATTAACTGGAATTCATCTTTTACTCATAATGATGTTAATTTTGAACAGGTTTGTTGGATCATAACCCTTGTTAAATAGAGAAACATCTGTATTGGTTTCTGCCATAGTGTAAAAAATCAGAAGGTTAGGAAACTGTGGTAGCAACTGGCCTGAGTTTATTCCTGCCTCTTTAGTCATACACATGCCTCAATCTTCTCTATTCTTTACCAGAGAACATGCATGTACATTTTTAATGACTATATCCACAGTCACTTATACTCACTACCTGGCTCCTATATGCACTTGAGTTTGGGGATATTGCTCATAAGGCCTCTGTCTCCACAAACTGTGCTAATAATCCACACCGTGACAAGGATCCTGAAGAGAAATAAACTCCAATGCCCTAGAATCAAGGACAAAGTGGGTGGTATATGTCAAATGCATATAGAATTAACCTATTCTCTTTCTTTCCTTTTTATATTTGCATGCAGTGTTTTCTCAAATGAATTGCTGGTGTGTTTTCCTTGAATGTTTAATTAATACAGTAAACAAACACCTTATTTTTAAATTTAAATTATTAATCAGGAATTGCATTTATCCTGGTATCTGGAAATACAGCGTTCTATCCACCGCCTGCCCCCCTGAAAAAAAGTCCATGTGGTTCAGTGATTAGAGAATTGAACTGACAGTATGATGGGGTATCTTCAAGCCTAAAACAGACTTAAAGATACAGAAACAAATGACTGCCCTGGGAAGGAACTGGATACAGTAATAAGATACTGAAAGTTAAATGTCTCTAGATTCTAATCTGGCTTCAGTGGTACGTACTGGATAGTTTTAGATAACACATTCCTCTTGCACGGCAGTTAGTTTCCTCATCTGTAGCATACTTTTTGTTCCTCTCAGAGTTGGGGAGGAAAAATGTGCTCATTATAATAAAAGACATTTCACGAACTATAAATCATGGGATAATATTGATAGTAATTGTCTTAAAAATCCTACTGATAAAATAAGGCTGGTGGTTTTCCTGCTGACTCTTATTCATGCTGTATATTTCGAGGATTAAGCCAGGTCCTGAAATAGCCAATCTACTGTACTGCAGCATATGCAACTAAGCATGCAAATGCAAGAGAAACAATAAAAAAGTAAAAAAATGAGCTCTTTAAGTCCATTGATAACAAACACTTTATTCTAAGAATGTGCATGTGGAGAACAATACAAGTCCCACAGGGTGCTGGGTGTCAGGCTGTAAAAAGGGAGGCCCTGATTTGGACATGGAAAGTGAAGCAAACCCATCATTAAAGATCCCGCATGAGAAGTGACAAGGTGAGTTAGTACAAACTCTGAGCAAACCTTACCATTATGTTTAATTAAACACGAGTCTATTCTTCATACCGCAAGCTCATTTAGAAGTGGCATCAGGTGTAGTGTTTCTGCTGAGATGTTTGGTTAGTTTTTTTTTTTCCTTGACTCAGTTACTATGCATACTCACTATCTTCTCAAAGGGACCTACCTGTTTATATGCCTCACATTCTTCTCTGGTTAAGACGAAAATGAAAAACTTTCCACAGCACCTAGAAAGTGACACTTTAAGTCTAAAGATATAAGAACACTTAATTTTGAGATTTTGTGACCTTCTGGATTACCTAGTGAGCCAATTACATTATCTTTGCCACCACGCATAATACTATGAAATGAGAAGCCTCATGCCAGTTTGTCTTTGGGGATGCTTGCAGGCACTGACTGGGGTTTTTAAATTGTACTATATCTAAAGCACAGATTTGTGGGGTCTACTTGCTTGGATTACAGGGTGAGGCTGAGTTACGTAAGGATGAACAGAAACAATTCTCATTGAGCTTTACTGAATCTCTTGCAGAGTGCATTGTCAATACATGAAAATGCTTCTGAAGTCCTCACTTGCTTGATTTAAAATAGAGTGTAATAGCCTGGCATTACTCAGATTAATTTTATGTACAATACAGAAGAGCTCCATGGGAAGGCTCACATGATGTGACTGCCTATTCAAGAAATAGAAAATTGTTCAGCTGTTATCTCATTTAATCCTTACATCAAGCCAAAGGGACAACACTGGATGCCAATTTATAAAAAAGAAAAAAATCAAGGGATCTCAATAGTTAATGTAACTAGACCAAAGGCCCATAGCTAATCATCAGTGAACCTGAGGATTGTACTCAGACACAGATGACTCCAAAGCCTGTTTCCTTTTTTTATGGATTATTCAGAAATCATCTAGGACACCAAGGGCCAAATGGCATAAGCAGACCCAACAGAGAATCATTAACTGGTGAATGGAAAATGAAATACAGTTGATCCAGACCATAGGATATTATTTGTCCACAAGAAGGAACGAAGTACCAGTGTGCTCTGTAAGATAGCGAACTTTGCAAAAATGATGCTAAGTTGGAGAAGACAGTTTGAAAAGTGCATACACTGCATGGCTCCGTTTAAATGAAGTGTCCAAAACAGGGAAATCTAGAGAGATGAAGACAATTAATGGTTGCTTTGTAGGGGCAATGAATTTTGTAAAGGCGTGGCAAATGACATCTACAGGGTTCTGGGTTTCGTATGGGCATGGCGAAATATTCTAACATTAGTTTCACTATGGTTGTTCAATGCTATAAACATACTTGAAACCATTCCACTGCATACTTTAAAGACATGAAAATATGTACACACACACACACACACACACACACACTGTGTAAGTTGTATCTCAACTATGCATAAGATAAGGCAAAAGACATCGTGGCAACGATGAAAATAGCCAACAGTCCCAGGAAGGCTACAGCATGTATAAGGGGTCACCAGCACCATGTCACTTTCACTGAAGAATATGGAGAACAATACAGAGTTTCATGCAGGGAGAGTTGTTATAACCTCTGATGGACATGCTTGCTCATGGCTCTGCTGAAAGGGTTTTCTTCAGAGATTCCTCTTCCTTTGCTTATCAGTTTCAATAGCTTGAAGTCATATTGCATGGGCTCAACTGATAGTCAATGGTAATATTTGCTTTGGGAATCTTGTATATAGTATAACGATAAGGTCTGCTGATTCACCTAAGCAGATGGACAGTCTCCACGGCCAAAGACCTATCAGTTGCTTCCATGCCTCTCACCACTGCCTTTTTCTACTACTCCTCGCTTCTCCCCATCCTCAGCGGTAATAAGTTCCCTTGGCCTGGAGGGAGGAGGAGGGGCACAGATAATACATGTTGAGAGGTAAATTGGTTGAAAATTTAGGTGTCATTTTCTTTCCATCAAAGAGAAGTAAAGGATGCAAATAGTTTACAGCTCTCCAGGAAACCATTCTTTTCATACAGAGGATAGTTGTTGGTGAGCGCTTGCGTCATGTGTTTTAAACACGCAGTGATTTTTTTCTGCATATCACTTACAAATGAAGTGGAAAATCTTTTGATGGTTAAAATAAAATTACTTAGAAAAAGCCACCCTAATAGTAGCTGACCATAAAATCTTGGCCAAGGATGGAGGAAGGTTTGCATTATGTCTACACTAATTTCAAAGTCACCACCAACTTTCTGTGTAATTCCCTGGTGCAAGTTTGTACATCTTTATAATGCCTTCAGAATAATTTATCACATAGTAAAGATTTTAAAAAATCATTATCCTTTTGATCTAAAAATCCTTATACTTCAACTTTAATAAGTTCTTTCTGAAGAAGTTGCCACGTATTTTTTACTCCTAGGAGAAATCAACAGCAGAACATTCTAGCAAGGTTTTAGGATCATCTAATCCCACTTTTAAAATTTTCATGTAGTTCTTTCTTTCTAGTTGTTGTGTCTATCTACAATGACACGTACTTTAGGGTTCAAAATAGAAAGATTTGTGGAAATCAGAGACAAAAACCTAACAGTGCAGAATTAACTGGGAAGAACACCAAGATATTTTTCATGCTAGTTTAAAGTTAGTTTACTGTTTAGATGTATTTCTTTTCTACAACAAACATATTGATATAACATAAGTAAGCAGTTAACAGTGACTTGTGTTTTTTTGTTGGCTACTTTATATAGTTATAATTTTACTATCAAAAGTCAAGGGTGGCACATTTCAGCTTAGTTTGGCACCCTAAGAATCACTATAGACAATGTAGCTTCTATGCACTCAGACCTACTACAGATCTCAATACAGGGATGTATTAAAGTAAGTTTGATTAACTCATATTTAAAATAAAAATCTTGAACACACACACACACACACACACACACACACACTTCTTAAGCTTTTAAATCCTCTTTGAGGAAACAAACTAGAACCCTAACCAAATCTTTTCTCCCTTGTTCCTTGTAGAGGCTTTACCTCAAATCCACCAAAAGCTGTACAATTTGGAGCTGTTAGGCCTTCCTATGCATTAGCTTTAAGCATATGTTCCTTTTATGAGGTTCTCAGAGGAGTACAGAAAGAAACGGAAATTAACTCAAATGATCACACTGTATCACTGCTTCATCTGAGAGTGGTCACCCAGGGGTGGATTAGGCAGCGTGGTTGTAAGTCTCAGGGTTCTGCTCCTGCTGGCTCCAAAGAAGGCTCTTTAAACACTGGTTAATCTATAGAGCAATTGTGTCTTAACATTCCTACTAGTGCAAGAACAAAGTGCATTAAAAGTCTAACAGCTATTTATTAAGTGCTCATTATAGGATGAGAATTGGGGTGGGCATTTAGAATATCACGGCATCCCTTTCTAAGTATAATGGGATATAATTCCCTTCCATTATGAGATGGAGGGAAGAGAGAACCTATCCATGTCTTTGTAGAAGCGAAGAGAAACTGAGGTTACTTACAAGTGAGGTATCTATTCCATGTACTCCTCAGTATACATGTTTAAAATATTAGCTCCATCCCTCCATGCTTACATTAGGATCTGTACATACACTGGGCATGCTGTCTTTCTACAGACATTCCCTATGCCATGTTGTGGATATAAAATCATCTGCTCTCTATTCTTTCTTCATTTATTTTGAGACAGGATCTTACTGTGTGGCCCTGATGGGCCTGAAATTTACTATATATCCCAAGCTGGCCTTGAAATCAAAGACATTCACCTGCCTCTGCCTCCTGAGGGCTGGGATGAAAGACAAGTGCCACCATGCCTGACTGCATTTGCTACTTTAAAGCTTGGGACACTTTTCCGAGGTGGTTCTTCTCATCTCTGATTATAATTTCACATCTTGTTTAGAATAGAACCCAAGGAAGATGTAAAGTTAATATTATGCACTAGTTCACATAGTTCCACAGCAACCTATCAGAGTGAGTATTTATATTCCCTTTTGTCTTTTTCCTGGTGATAAAATATAGCCTGGAAACTTTAAGAAACTGGCTGGCTACCCAGTTTTTAAATAGAAGAGATGGGATTCAAATCCAAATTTGTCTGAACCCCAAACCAAAGATTAAATGGCTTTTATTTTTAAAAAATGATACTCATCGTCTTGTCCGATTTCACAGAGGTGATGGATTATATGGCAGGTAAAGACTCAAAGGAAAGGGAGATGGACCATTAACCAGGCATGTAGGGGGTGTGATGTGAAATGGGAAGGGGAACACATTCTCTACTGCTCTGGTTTCCTCCTTGCCTTTATCCCTCCCATTGAGGAAATGACAAGGATAAGCTGAAACTACAACTGTAGACAACTCAAACCAACCAATCACCATCAACGCTGCTCTGGTATAGAAGACAGACAGCTTTCTTTACTTTCAGAAATTCAGAGTTCTTTTTTTTTAAATTTATTTATTGTATGTAAATACACTGTAGCTGTCTTCAGACACCCCACAAGAGGGCATCAGATCTAATATGGATGGATGTGAGCCACCATGTGGTTGCTGGGATTTGAACTCATGACCTCCGGAAGACCAGTCAGTGCTCTTAACCACTGAGCCATCTCACCAGCCCGAAATTCAGAGTTCTAATGCAGCCGTCCACTCCTACTTTGTGATTTCTAAGACATTAATTAGTTAGACATTGGTTATTTAGGTTTAAATGGATCATTGAAACTTATTTGTTCCAAAAGTTCTGGTTGTACATGGGACAGCAGAGATGGTTTGGTGGTTAAGAGTGTGTACTGTGCTTGCAGAAGAGCCCTATGTTTGGTGGTTTACATGTAAGGTGGTTTACATCTGGCTGTATCTCCAGCTCCAAGGGATCTAATACCTCTGGTCCCTGTGAGTACTATACACATATGTCTTAGTACACATGTGTACATATGGACAAACACATATGCACAACTAAAAGTAATAAACTTGTAACTTCAGAATAACTGCTCTGGTAGGAGATAGTGGTTTGTTTAAATAATCCATCGTTAAAGCATATTTTCAAGATGTTAGCCTTATTTGTAATGTTTTGCATTCTGTCCAAGTGACAGATGAAAGACTTCCAGGTTTACAAAAATCCTCAAATGCTACAGAAGCCATGGGACTTTGCAAACCACCAGTCACCGTCAGCAAACACAATACATATATACCAAATTCAATAATTTCAAATATCAGCTTCTCGACATTAAGTACTTATACTCTGGACTGAGGTCTTTTTGGATATAATGGATATCTAATAGATATTGTCACAGAGTATCACTAGGTAAAGGTGGAAATTTCTAAATACTAAGAAAGAGCTACTGTGCAGAATTTATCACTTCAAGAGAGGCAGGGCAGCAGAAGACCTTTGGACTTCTGCGTAGTTACTCTTGTCTCCTTTCCATTAGCCATTTTAGTTAAACACCAGTGTCCACCTCTCTTTGAAATGCTCCATCAACCATTTTCAATGTCAAACCCAAAGGGCTCTTCTCTTTTTTAATCCTATTGCCTCTTCTCAACCTTGGGATATCCTGCCAACCTATGCTCCACCCTCTTCCTTTGCAAATTTACCTTCCTTAGATTGTTTCCTGATAGATGGCTTTTTCTAGAAACCTGTCCTTGACAGGATCCCCCTGTATCCCTCTGCAGGACATCTCACCTGCTGACATAATCCCCATTACAAGCTATGGGTGATGATTCTGCATCTGTTTTCTGAGGCTCACACCTCACCTTGTTTCTCCTCTGGCATTGTTTTTAGTGCTCACCATATATCTTGACAGTGAAGTTTTAAGAAAATCTGCACTCAATACTTTCCAAAACCAAAACGCATCTCTGTACCATTTTCTTCTCTTTGGCTCTTGGGTATTGACTGTCTTCTGAGCTGTTTCTCCCACTTCAATTCCTTCAAAATGCTTGGTGTCCTTCATCTCTACATGCACCCTTCTGTCCACTCATAGATATTGCTAACCTCTGTCAAGTGAGCCGCAAATCTCTCCTTACCACTTGCTTTTTCTTTGCTCCCATTGCTTCAACGGAGACGCTATTACCTTTTAACCTTCCAATTCTTTTGTTCAGTTCTCTGCCTCCCAACCTAGATCCGGGTCAGAATAGTTCCCTAAATATAAATGTAATCAGTCTATTTCCTTGTTAATAACCTTTAGTGGCCATGTGCTTTTTTGGGGGGAGAGGAGTTAAAATGAAATTAATATTACTTTTTTTTTCTTAAAATTTGGATGTAGTACCTGTTCTTTTCTATGGAGAAATCTTTATTCTCCAACCATACTAGCAAAGAGACACCTCCCAACCAAACACATTTCTACAAGTTTCATCTTACAAGCCACCCTTTTCTCTTCTACATTTCACAGTCTTTCTCTAGTTTAAGGACCTACCCTAACATCGACTTTTTATGGAACCTTTAATCATACAATAATATATGTACTGCTATCAAGCCTATTTCAGATACTTTTCTCATTCATGCATACTTATGTATAGGTATTTCCGTTTCACCAAAGGAAAGAGGTAGGCTCACAGTTGATGCAATTTTATGTTTCCCACAGGCTGGGGAGAGACAATGGTCTCATTTCTCAGAAATGGACTTAATTACCATGCCGCTCTCTTTCCATCACTATGTAGCATCTCTTTCTTCCTGCTAGGATATGAGTTACTAGAGGGCAGGGATTATGTGAAATTTATCTTTGTATTTCCAGTTCTCAGCATGTAGTAGATATTCAATAAATGTTTGATGACTTGTGTTCAGCATGAGAGAAGCTGCACTGTTCTCCCGCACTGAACGGCACTCGGCACCACAGCCCACGAAGGGCTTCTTGTGTATGTTTGATCCCCCATCTCACTCGGCTCAGCCTGGCTCATTACTGGCTTTGATTCCTTCTCAACTCCTTTTATCATAAACTCTGTGAGTCTGGGATGGTTGCATCTCTCTGTTTACTGGATTAGACTTCTTAATTAATATTTAACTTCCTTTCCTTGAAGAGGGAAATGAAAGCAAAAGTGAAATCACCTTCTAGAATTTACTTTTGATATACAAGGCAGACCTCCCACTTGTGACAGGTTCCCAGAAAGAGGACAGCCACCCTAAGTGAAAATGATCTAATCTTCATCGCCTTGAGTGCTGGATCAATCCAAGAGCGGGGATTTACATTTTCTGCCCAAAGGACTCGATGGCCAAGGGTTATGAAGGAGCCTCAGAAATCAAATTTAATCACTTGCCTGTGATAAATCTATAAACTTTAAAGCAGTCTAAATTGATTAAATACAGCAACAAAGAAAATTATTTTAAAACAGCAATATAAAAAATAATCAGGGTATGGAGAGAGTACTCACGGGGTGACTGACTTTGTGCTATAAGCAGAAAATGTATCATCTCAATTAATAAACAGTAAAAGGAAAGTGTGGTTTCAAACCCCCGCCATTTTATAGATGCGGAAACTAGCTTGTTTAATTTGTCAGGTTCATGAAGCCTATGTTAGATGAAACTTAGAGTCGATTACTGACAGCACTTAAAATCCATACATTGTATGCAGTGGTACAGACCAGTTATTTCAGCACTTGGAATGTGGAGATAGGTGGGTCAAGAATTCAAAGTCACCCTTGGGTTTGCAGCAAGGTGGAAGGGTAGCCTGAGCTACAGGAGGCCCTGTCTCAAACAACAAAGAAACAAAGAAACAAAACCCTTCTAGTTATTCACCACCCTGCCTTGTCTCTCTCAAATTCATATTAGGGAAAATAATATTGACAGCCATAGATGCATTCAGCTGCCCCTGCAAATGGCTAGGTCCTGAGAGAACTACATAAAGGTACACGTTCACTACTCTTTTTTCACTTAAACACCTCTGCTTCTCCCACTTAGATGTTACACAGTCATGGTGCTTGGAGTGATTATACTTATTAGATTTTCATCATAGGAACAAATTGGAAGCTGAAAGGAGGTCACGGGCACAGGTAACACAGTTTATCTAGGGGAAGACAGTGATAATGAAATCTTTGATGTTTTTAAAGCTCTCAAGCTCACTTAATGGATTCTAGAGAGAATGATCCTGACTCATGTTTTGGAGTCTGCGTTTTCTTGATTCAAATTTTAGAGAAGCTAAGGTATCTGAGATCAAGTTGGCATTTTGGTGTGTTTCAAGGGTTGATACCATGTCTTAACCTACCATTTCAGCAGAGATAAAAACACAATCTCGAACAGTATCACGAGAGATGTGTCATTTTTTAGAAGGTGAGAAATGATCCTGGAGTTGTCCCCTGTATTTCCCCGAATTTGCTAATTCACAAGGCTATTAACTGCCTCCAAAATGAGAAGGGTTGGTGGTCCTATGTTTAAGCATGGGCACATGTAACCTCAGCACTACAGCTGGACCATCCTGTTTGTCATGGGTTCCATGGTCGCCTTTATGAAGCACAATGAAAATACCTCTTGGGCATGCTCATTCATTTGCAGGCTGAGAAGATCGCTGTGGTTTAAAGATATCCCCTGAAATGTATGTGTTGGAAACATAATCTGCAATGCAAGAGTTCGGGCAGTAGGCTTTGTAAGAACTGGTCAGTACTTAGTTCTTGTCACTGTTCTGTGATTGAGCAATTCTATGAAGCAGAGCTGGCACCTCTTGCTCTTTTACTCCCCTGAGTGAGCTTTCCATCTTCTATCTGGGAATGAAATAGGGAGAAGACCTTGTGCCCGGTGTGGTTTTTCTCAACCTTATGCTTCTCACTTCTAGAGATGTAAGAACTATTTTTCAATTACCTAGTCTGTGTTTTTGGTTATAGTAATACGAAAAAGATGAAAATAAATAGTGCTGTGATTACTTTGAAACTCACTGCATTGCATCAAATGTAAAAGAAAGCCAAGCCTCCCCATGGCTATAGTTTTGCTAAGCCTTTCCTGATCTTCTATACCCTTTCTTTTCTACATACATTTCCCTTTCTCTAATTCCTTCATCCTACTCTTTCCCCTCTTTCCATCCTCCTCACACAGTTTTGTGTCTTTTCTTGCAAAAAGATGCCCCAGATGCTATTGAAACAATAGGGTTTCTGTAGGATGTATTCCCTACCTCTGATTTTCTTCCCATTTCTTACGAACCCAGCTACTTGTACTAAAGGGTGACTCTATGACTTCTCTAACCCAACAAGCTGATTGCTGCCTTAAACTAGGAAACTAGATTAGGACTGTTAATCCAGGCTCATTAATACAACTGAATTAATGGCCACTTTGGCTTCTCCTTCTGCCCCTATCATCAAACATCCAGATAGGCTCCAGACAGTCACAGTTCTCTGTCTGTTAATATCCAGCACCTCCATTTCTGGTCTTCCGCTCTCACTTGTTGTACCTTCTATACCTATGCACACCAATAGCTGAGATGTATCGAAGTCACATGTCTAAGTGTACACCCAGCATTCTTTTTTAAAAAAAAAATTATTTATTTAATGTATATAAATACACTGTAGCTGTCTTCAGACATACCAGAAGAGGGCATTGGGTCTCATTCCAGATGGTCGTGAGACATCATGTGGTTGCTGGGAATTGAACTCAGCACCACTGGAAGAGCAGTCAATGCTCTTAACCAGTGAGCCATCTCTCCACATCCAGTATTCTTGGTTCACTGAAAATGCTGCTCCTCCCAAGGTCTTCACTGATCCCCTTCAGTACTCTCAAGTAATGTCAAGTTTTCCATCCTGTGTCCTTCTGTCATTGGTAATGATGAGTAAAGGCTATACATACTATCTCTTGTCATGATGCTTGCTTGGCATCATACTTATTCAAGGATCTAGGGACATCCTCAGATTTGCATGTCTCATATCCAGAGGATGTGCCTCATTTCCTCTAAATACTGCTACCACTACTCCCTTTGCAACCACACCATTACACTTCACTGGGGAATAATGTAAACTTCTGGCTCTCTAAATCACTCTTTTAGACAGTGGATGTCTTATGTCCATAGTTGTTTCCATTTTGATATTGATATAGGCAATTCTTTCAAGACCTACTTCTTTCTTTGAATTCCTTCTACTACTGATCTTATCTTTCCTCAAGTCCTAGCAATTCATAGGTCAACATCACACTTTGTCATTGTTGTCAGCTGCAAGAGATCTTCCATCTCAGTTTTGGGCTTACTTTACTAGTTCATATGTCTCTTGTAGCTTAACCCCTTCAGATTTTACTGTATCTCAGATCGACTGATTTTATGATGGTATAGTCTTCTTTTTCTCATCTTCACTGGGCTTAACTTCATGGTGGATCATTACGTAATTGCTTACTTATTTTCTGCCTTGTTGTCACTAACATTTAGGTGGGCAAAGCAAATGCTATTGTTACCTCATTCTTTGCTTATTCTTTTACTTATATTTGTTGGTAGCATATTAATCTAAATATATACATGCATGGAAAATAGCACCCTCCCCTCTCCTACAACCCTTCACACATCTACCTTGAAATTTCTAATGCCTCTCTATGTTCTCCCAGGTTGTCAACAATAATTTCCATTTCACTGAGAAAACTGAGGTAAAACATAAATGTCATAGGCAGTCACCACATATTTACCCATCTTTTGGAATTTTTCCTCTCCACTTGTCATAAATTCTGTGCTCTTGTCCTCCTAGAATAGCTCTTTGACTCAGCCAAACAGCATTTAGTCCCAATTCCCCACTCCAAATACACACACACACACACACACACACACACAAATTCACACACCATGTTGTGGAAAGTCATCCACTTTTACTTGATGATCACCTCACATGGTAACTTCCTCTGGAAAATTTCTCATAGCTACAACTACAAATAATGTTTTATCAGCTATGTGGATGTCCTGTAGCCTAGTAAAGTTGACTTACAAATTAACCATAATACCATATTATCAATCACGTGAGGATGCCTGTCAGGTGTATTTATGTTCCCAGATGACTATCCGTTATTAAATTAATTTTCTCTCTTTTTTGTATAATTATTGAGGTTTTTTTCTAGTCCAATCTCCTCTGAAATCAGAAAACACAAGAAGAGTAGAAAAATCAGAGACTATGGGTTGAGAGATTGTAGAACCACATCAAAACAGATAGTGATCAGAAATCCTAGCAAGAATTGGATAAACTGGAATGACAAAGAGAATTGTTGTGTAGGTAGCATACCTTCCATCTTGCCTACCCAACATTTAACGAGTACTCAGAATTTGCCTGCAGCCTCTCCTTTACCTTTCTCTTTTGTTAAATTCATCTGCTTCTATGACTATACTGAGATACTGTTATGTGATTGGTGTTCAAACTGACAGGTTGGCCCCAATCTGTCCTGTGGGTTTTATTCTTCATAATGATACAACTATTTACCTTTCTGTTTGGTTGTCTTACTTCATGAGGAAAACTATGACTGAGTCTCCCAATCACCATATTCCCAGGGCGTTCACTAAACTTAGTGCTTAAGATCCTAATACTAAAGTTAAAAATCTTTGGCATTTCTTTTACATTGGCTCCTATATTCTCACCACTGTTGCTTCGAATATTCTATCTCTGAATACGGTAGATATATTCTAGATATATTCTACAGTCATTTACTGCTCAGTTATGGTGAAGGCTATACTTTTCCCCCTCTGCTACCCTAAATCTAGAAGGAATGAGTCAATAACATGCAAAAGAACTCAAATGGATGATAGTCACACACAACCACAGATTTCCCACAATTTCACCGAGGATCTGGAATGTTGAGAATTTCTGTCACAATGACTAGGAACATTACACATATGCAGGTGCTCATCTAGCTGAACAAGCTAAAGAAATCAGACAGACAGACGAGAAGAAGGACAGTGTGTTCTCTAGAAAGTGTAAATATCCCAGTTGGGCTGCAACCAAAAATATATTTAGAAGAGAGTAGGAGCAAGGTCTAAAATCATAAATTGGACTGTGTTGCAGAGGGACTAAAATACCACAGTGGGACAGATTAAGTTGATTTGTGCACTTCCTGCCTTCCCAATGTACCTTGTTGTTCCTCGTCATAAATGCGTATCAGCGGAAATGGAAGACAGCCTGTATTGTCTTAATTGTCCTATATTTCACCGAGGTCTTTTCCTTTCTGAATTTACAAAGGAATACCCTGGAATATTGAAATTTTTCTGTATGTTTCTCCCCTATAACATCAATTATTAAGCAGCATAGTATATTAGCACAGCCGTACGCTTATTATAATAGTAATTGCTTCCACACGATTATTTTCAGAGTATTTCCTTATGTAGTGAGATATTTATCTTGCATGTAGAACTACCTATTTTGTAAAAAAAAAATACCAGTCACAGGAACACCACTGTGTTTATGATTACAAACCTCATTGAATCAAAGGCGCCATAGATGGAGGAAGTTTTAAGAATATTTAATAGATCATTTGCTGGATTCTATCTCTTCAAGGTGCCCGGCAGGTTATCTTGGTAGATGTGAATTTCCTTTCATTGTACAGAATGCAATTCTATCCTTGCATAGTTATAAATTAACAATCTGAAATGAAGTCCTGCATTCTAAACAACCACTGAAATATTTAATACGGAAACAAAACACCCACTCTCCTCAGGGCTAACTCTTTTGGTGAACATGGCAATTTTAAACAGCTTTCCTCTAGCATGCTCTCTCTCTCTCTCTCTCTCTCTCTCTCTCTCTCTCTCTCTCTCTCCCCCCTCATTCTTTTTTACCTTCTCTCCTTTCCTTCCATATCCTTTCTTTTAGATTCCATGCCTATAAATAATATGTAAAGCACCTACATAGAGGAAAATAGTCATGAAAGGTGGATGGAGGGAGAGAAAGAAGGAAAGCTGGTGGGTGGGAGAAGAGATGGGAATAAGAAGGACGGGATCAAGTGTAAAGAGAAATGGACAAGAGAATGAATGGAAATCTGGCTCGGGGTGGGGTGATCATCTCTAGAATGTGCCAGAGATCTAGGATGGGGGAGGCTCCAGGGAATCTATGAGGACTACTCTAGCTGAGACTCTTTGTGGCAGGGAGGAGGGAGAGATATGGAGTCTAAAGTGGCCATCTTCTGTAGCCATGCAGGACTCTCAGAGGACGAACAGGATACCAACCCACCCACCAAACCTTCAACCCAGATTTTGCCCTGCTTATAGGAAGTACAGGGACAAAGATGGAGCAAAGACTTTAGACCCATCCCATAGGCAAGAACCAATCTTTGACACTATTAATCATACTCTGTTATGGTTGCAGACAGGAGCCTAGCATAACTGTTCTCTGAGAAACTCCACACATAAGCTGATAAAAATAGAAGCAGAAACTTACAGCCAAACACAAGATAGAGTTCAGGCAATCTTGTGAAAGAGTTGGAGGAAGGACTGTGGGAACAGGGACTCCACAGGAAGACTAAAAGGGTTCACTAACCTGGATCCGTGGGAGCTCCTATAGACTGAACCACCAACCAAAGAACATTCATGTGGTTCCTCCAACAAATGGAGCAGGGCCTGTCCCTGACTCTATTGCTACCTGTAGATCCAGTTACCCTAATTGGGCTGTCTTGTCTGCCCTTAGTGGGAGAGAATATACCAAGTCCTGCAGAGACTTGATTTGCCTGAGTGAATTGGTACCCTGGGGGTGGCTCCTTCTTCTTAGAGGAGAAGGGAAGGAGATAAGGGGAGGGGCCATGTGAGGGGTAACTGGGAAGAGGGTTTCTGCAATTGGGATGTAAAGTGTATAATAACTAATAAAAATATAACATGAATAAAGTATCTATATAGACAACAAGAAGCAGCAGAACTCTGTGGTCACTGTAAAAAGTTACTTCAAAAAGAGAAAGAGAGAGAGAGAGAGAGAGAGAGAGAGAGAGAGAGAGAGAGAACTTATTCTTGTATTTATTTCCTAAAGGAAAATTACAAGGAATAAAATACAAATTCACACAGTCAGGGAATACACAGACAGCTGTTCAGCCTCCCTCAATTATATAAAAATTATATAAATGACAGATAGAATTAATACAAAGTGGAAAGTTGCCAATGTCAGTTTCTTGTGACTCCCAACCACAGTGACATGTGTAGCAGGCAGATCTCAGAGCCTTAATGAAAGAAGTAGTGTTCCTAGTAGGGAAGTGATTGAACACATGGTGACCAGGCATACCTGTATATTACAATCCTTTAAGGAATTTGCACCTAAATTATTTTAGGCTGCCCTTTATTGTGTCTAAAATAGAATCAAGCTAAATATTCGATAGAGAAAATTGTAAAAATATACTATCTCAAAGAAATACTGTGTGCTTTTCACGTTCTGTAAAATGGATAGATAGATAGATAGATAGATAGAACGATGCCATGAGACAATGTTTAGAGCACATTTACTGAGGACAAAGGACCATGTGAGGTTTTGTAAGCTATGAATCAGCTCAGAAAACATATTCAGGTCCCAAGTCTTCTCCTCACTATTTATTTACTTTTAGCATGGTAGGTAGTTCTACCATTGAACTACACTACCAGCCCTCCTTGTAACTTTACAGAGAAACACAGACTGAAAAGCACATGCTTTAACTTGAGGACCATGGTTATCTCTGATATAAAATGATAGAGTCTATTTATTCATCATATATTTGTATATATTATATATGAATACTTGTATTTTAAATATAGTTATCCTGCCAACATATCACATGTTTTCCATATAGGTGCATATGCATAAAAATTAATAACAAAAAGTGATTTCTAGCATTTGTTCATTTCTAGCTTACATAAAAATTTGGTAGCAACTGATTTTGTTATACTTTTAAAGTCTATATTTATCTGAGACTCTTTAGAAAGCAACAAAGAGGGTATTTTCAACCAGGTTATATAGGACATGATATACACAGCCTTATTAAGTAGGGAAAGCTAAAACTACCAGAAATAATTACCCATCTTACAGTGTTAGAAAAATAACTACAAAATGTACTCCAAATATTAAAGTGAGGGAGTTTAAAATATAATAAAGATCACCTTAATGAGAAAGAAGCAAACAGTAAAGGCAAAGTAAAAAAAAAAAGTAAAAATCTTGTAAGAGACATAAATAGAATCCTTTCGAGCCTGATTAAAAAAACACGAGAGATAAAAATATCTAAGATTAGTGATGAAAAGGGAGATACAGCTATAGGCCCAGGAGACATAGCGGGAGTTACAGGAACAGTTAAACAAATTACGTAAGAGGATGACTCATGGAGCCACAGCAAAGCTAATCTTCAAGAAACCACGACCCACCTGCAACACATCTAGCCAACGGTCACCTACAACACACTAAATATTCCTGCGAAAATAATAGTATGACCATTTTCCTTGTTCTGAGAAGTATTTGTTGTTATTTTTTGACCATTTGACTAATGATTTTAAACACTGGTGTGGTAGCCATTTAAAATCTGCTTTCAGAATATAAGCAAATAAAGATACATTATTGGTCATGTTTTCCAATCCTGAGTATAGAACTAGGCATCTACTCCAGTTTCTTATACCTTACCTTCTATCTATGTGCTTCTCAAATATTACTCCTTTGATTAAAAGTGTTTGTAACATCATCAGATTTTAATTTCTCCTTATTCAAATGCAAAATGGGATGTCCGTTCATTAATAAGAGAATCCTATTTTCCTTCTACCTGGATTATTACTATGCTTTCTGATATCATTGCTTTTAATTATTGTACTTTCCTAGCTATACACATGGATATAGGTAAATTATATATCTTCATAAGTATGCAGTATGTGTGTGTGTGTGTGATGGTTTGAATATGCTTGACCCGGGGAGTGGCACTATTAGGTGTGGCTATGTTGGAGTAAGTGTGGCCTTGTTGGAGTAGGTGTGTTATTGTGGGTGTGGGCTATAAGACCCTCACCCTAGCTGCCTGGAACACAGTCTTTCACTAGTAGTCTTCAGATGAAGATGTAGAACTCTTAGCTCCTCCTGTATCATACCTGCCTGGATGTTATCCCACCTTGATGATAATGGACTGAATCTCTGAACCTGTAAGCCAGCCCTAACTAAATGTTGTTCCTATAAGAATTGCCTTGATCATGATGCCTGTTCACAGCAGTAAAACCCTAACTAACACATTGTGATGTACAGATGTTCTCCTCTAAAAGGATAAAACAGGCTTCATTTATCTGGCTTTTACATTTACAATGTACTTCTACTATTTTCCAATAATGTCACTATGTCCCCATTAGTCTGAAAGCTTGGAGTTGCTGGGAGATAGAAACCTCCAAAAAATGGCAGCAGCATCTTCATATCATTGCCCATCTCTGGTCACCTGACTCACTTACATTTGTTCATTTATAATACCCATCATTTGATTTCACTCCTGTAAGCCCTAAATGCATTTTAACCAATCTAAAATATATACTACCAAAGCTATGTTACTCCAATGAAATACACAGACCAAAAAGCCTCTATAAATGTATGTGGGTGTGGTTGTTTCATTTAACAAACAACCATGTGAAAACTTCGTAGCTATTTGTTTAAGGAGTAAAAGACACTATAGGAGATAAAAATAAAATAATAATTGTACAAAATTGTTAGATGTATGGTCAACTTGCATTACCATAAACCACATGCAAGGAAATATAATATATTGCCATGAGATTAGGGATTATCCAATTTTTTCAATGGCAGATTGGCTGCCAAGACTCCAGTTCACAGAAAATACATTATTTAAAATGTTTCAATACTTTTTTATAACTATATAAATATATATCATTATCTACATGCTTATGACATGTATCTTTCTATGTGTCTACAATGTATTGTGTGTGTGAAATATGTTCATATATGATGTGTGCTTTAAAACTTGAATTTCCATGAGAGTAAAATGAAATTCTGAAACCAGCTCATTTTAAGGCAAGGTCTTGCCATTTTCAGGATTGGATGCAAATATCCCCAACAAAAGAAAGAATTTCCTGACCCTTTTGTTTATACAAACAGAAATATTCCTGTCCTGGAAATCATTTCTAGTCCTCTCGGGTGACTAGAAACCTTTCACAGAGATAATGCTTACTTTATTCTTTTGCAAAGAATGCTTATCCAACCATCTCAGCTACTCCTTACTAAATATCTCATTACTAAGTAAGCCTGTGTTTATTTCAGTTATCTATTCTTCATCACACACATCCCTGGAAAGGTAAGGCGACTTCTACTTCACTGTGGGATAAAGGGATACACCCAGGACTAATCCTGAGTGTCCACTGATGAAAACTTCTATGGTTGGAAAACATCATTTCTGTCTTGCACTTCACTTGTTCATGGCTCAATATAAGCGAGCTTCCCCTATGTCCTTTTCTCTGGAGAATGTTTAAGGCTTGCTAAAGATCAAGACATTTCTTCTCCTTACCTGATTTGGTAGACTTTTGATTCATCTTATTGGACTTTGTAAACATTTGCTGGAAATAATTAGTGCTAAGTCATTTTTTTCTTTAAGGCTTTGTTTTTCCCTGAAAATCCCTGGGATTTCCCTGAACCATCTATAGTAGCTAGATTTTAAAGTGAGGATTCTGTCTATCTTCTTAAAATCCCACCTATATGTACTTTCTTATGAAAGTATATCTAAGTGTATGTGTTAAAGATTTCTACCTTTGACATTTCAAAACTACTACTTTAGAAGATCAATTTGATATAGTTATCAGGTACATATTCATAGTTATACAGGATTATGTTAGTAGTTTATAAATGAAATTGATGTTTATTCAGTTCAATTTTATTGGAAGCACTTGATTCCAAATGCCTTACAGCTATCTTTGAAAAGTGGTATACCAACATCAAACCCACCTTGTTGAGACGCCAGGTCTAAAAATCAGAAAACCTCTGTTCTAAGCATATTTTCAATGGAGCTAAAATTTCTGGCCTCTAGTTTGCATTTTACAGTTTTGATTATCTCTGATATGCATAAAGTTTGTACTCAGGTCAAGGTTGTTAACTCAATATCCTACACACATTAGAGAAAGTTAAATTATGAAGCACCATCCAGGGAGCTCAGGTAGGCTTAACAACATGGGTTCTGCTTACATCAGCTGCCCCTGCTATGTTTAACCCCGGTTTGTTCAGAAAGAATCTTGTAACCAAATTACTCATATTTTGAGAGAAGTCCAAAATAAATGGTCCCTCCTTTCTACTTCCTTGCAAAAATAAAACAATTTCTAATTTCTCATAGCTCATTTGTACAAAGTCACTATTATGTTCCTTTAAGCAGAGCACTGACCAAATGCAGTCACTGCCTGGGCTACATCCAACCTCCCGTTCACAATCCCTGCGGCTGATGACTCCCCCGTAAGTCACTTATTTCTGTCTTGTGACTCCTCTGACATAATTTAAAACGAGGTTAGGGAAACCAGACAAGGACAATTTTCTTGGTAGGTCTTCCCACAAGCATTCAATAGTATTCAAAATTAAATGCCCACCTGTCTGAAATTTCTATTCTATTTACAAATCTTTTAGTTGGAAGTTTCTCCTTCCAGTTGATGTATCCCAGTTTCAAACCAGCCAATTCAATTATCTCATTATGTGCCTTGTGTTCTCCGATCCCTTTTAGTTTGATATTATTTTCAATGCATGTTCATTCTGATTTATTGGTCTGTTGGAAATTTATATGCTCTTAGCTTAGACTCATTGTATTTATGACCCTAATACTTGATTTGTGGTACATTTTTTCCATCTCTTTATTTAATTTGATTCTTGACGAAGAACTGAACAAAAACATGACAAACAATAGGCAAGAAAAAAGAAGTTAAGAAGTTAGATTCTTTTGACCAAAGAGATTCCAACTGTGGTCTGACAGAAAAATCTACCTTGTCTACCTTTGGATCCTCCCCAGTCCACTAAAAGTCAAAGACCAGGTACCAGGAACCTGGCAGCTTAAAACACAATGATCATCAACCCTGCCCAATGTCTCCCCAAAGGCCTGGAGATTACATGTGTAATAAGCAAGTTGCCCTTGCCAAAAGTAAAGCTTATATTTTGTTTTATTTGTTATATGTATTGAATGGAGCCATTGCTTGATTGCCTCTGGGAACATTAACAGACTTGAAAGAAACACTAAATGAAAGGGGAATATGTGTGTGTGTGTGTGTGTGTGTGTGTGTGTGTGTGTTGAGAGAGAGAACATCTCAGTGGAGTTTAAACAAGTAAAATATGTAGCTCACATCTTTAAGCACCTTCCTCTACTTTAAAGTAACGTGTATGTTGCTTAAATTCTTAGTAGTTTTCCATTTTAAAGTCACTCAGAGGGACATGTTCAGGGCATCAGCACTTTCACCTCTTCCTATGTATCCAGACAGGTGACCACAAACTCCTAACTTTGTTTCTGAGTCTGTCAGAACTTTTATCAGCTATGAATTAGCCTCGTGATAATCATGTAGTTCATACTCTCCTTAATTTTTTTTAAACAATATGAGGTTTCTACAGCTTCTACTGATAGACTTTCATAGACTTGGACCTGTCATTAAAATGAGATCATCCATTCATTCAGGAATTTCAAGACTGTGAACCTGTGACATTTAGTCCTGTGTTCTTCAATGTTTCAATCTATTTTTAGCCACTCAATACATTACTTTGTGGAAGTTATTTTTGATAATTTATAAGTATAAGGAAAAAGATTTAAAATGACTTTATTTAACTGTCATCAAAGACCTTGAAAGTTGTTCTGTTTCTGTGTGTAAGTGTGTGTGTGTATGTGTATATGCATGCATAAAATTTTATTTTAAGGGATTAAAATATGTTCTTTATGTTACATGGAAAAAACCCTTTTGTTTATTCTTTGACAGTTTTACATGTGTAGGGATTATATCTTAGTACTTGTACTATTAAGTACATTTAAGTACATTCCTACTCCTTCCTCTGATGAAACCATTTCTCTTCTCAAGAAGTCTCCATCCAACTTTCACACTGTGTGTATATCTATGTGTGTCTGTGTGTGCCCATGTGTGTGTCTTTGTATGTCATGTGTATGTCTATGTATGTCCATCCATTTGTCTGTCAATGTATGTGTGTGTACCTGGGTGCATGTCTTTCTATGTGTTTATATGTGTATGTGTCTTTGTGTATGTGTGTGTGTCCTGTGTATCAGTACATTTGTGTCTATGTTTCTCTCTGTGTGTATGTGGGTATGCATATTTGTATGTCTTTGTGTGTGTATATGTGAGTGTATGTGTGTCTATGTATGTATGTATGTATGTATGTATGTATGTATGTATCTGTGCTTGTATGTATCCTGCCCCTTATATCAGCATTACTTGTATGTTACTTGGATACGAGGTAATTTACTAGAATATGGGTCACTTGGGCTACTTTTCTGTGGGAATAAAACTGAATAAAATGACACCTTCACACTCAGCAAATATTAACTGCTAGTGGTTCCTGCGAAAGGGCCAGGGCCTCATGTGCCCCTCCATGATCCATATCATGAGAGTTTATGCCACGATTTCACTGTTTTTTATTAGAGCAAAATTATGCATCTTTATGATGTTTGCCACTAATAGATAATGTTTGTGCCTGATTTAGGGATTCTTCTTTACGTAAATGTCACTGTGACAGAGAGAGAATAAATGAACACAATGGATCATGAAAAATACAAAAGAAATGTTTGTGGTGGACAGATTAATAAAGTAGGGGTGGCAACTAAAGTCACAGGGTCTTATGTGTGCTCACGTAAGGTGTACTTGAATACTACAGTTCCTAGAGTGATAACTTCCTATTTTAAATGAAGGAAGTTTGCTTGATAATAACAACTAAGTTGTTCCCATTTCTAGAAGACCATACTTTGCCTTGGGATTCATATTTCTGACTGCAGTTAACAATAGGAAGCACCTGAGTATGTGGTACTCTACTGAAGACAGACATACTGCCATCCACTACCAAGTGCACTAACAGATTGATGCCCACATATCTACCCCATTCATTCTTTGTGTGCCAAGAAGCAACATTTATGAAATATAATAAAATCACATCAATATTTCTATCTTTATACTCAAAGTGCATTATAAAAATTATAAATCTCCAAACTGATACGTAAGGGAAATGAGTATTATTTTCATTTACTTCCATTGTAAAGGGAGGGGGCCATTCATTTCTTACTATTTTTTACCAATGCTAGGTTAAGTTTTCATAATTTCAGACTTTGTATTACATAGACAAGCTCTTTATCTTTCTTTTTTGCTCTCTAGCTTTCCAACATAGCTAGCATTATGCTGAAGACAAAAGAAGAAGAGAAAGGAAAGAAAAGAAACCTCATGGATATTTTTAAGTCTCCAAGGTGAAGAAACTGCCTAAGGGAGTCAGGAATACATAGACCAGATTTTTCTAGCGTGTGTGCCGCAATGCATCTTTAAGGAGGCAATTAGTTATTCTTGTGTATTAGTGACTGTCCCATTTTCTCCACAACTCGGGTGATGCAAAGAGCCTTCAAGAGGCCATATTTTAAGTGGGACATTTATTACTGAAAAAAAATGTCTGACTCTAATTTAAAGTCCCTGGGAACGCCCTTTGTACAGAAGCGGTCAGGTTTCACACAGCAAAACCTAACTGTTCTCAATTCTCATTGTCATTTCTAGCCAAGCCATCATTAGCTACAAGCCAGAGTTAAAGCACCTGATAGGAGACCCTGGATCCGAGGGTTTTATCTATTTAAAGAAATCCTTCTCAACCTGGCACAATGCTAACTACAGACACAATAAGGAGCTGAGAGTAGGTAAAACTTTGTAGTGTCTATACCTCAAAAATATCACAATAAATAGGATTAGGATTGTTTGCAGTATGTTTGGGACTGTCATCTTTTCAGCGGTCTATTTGTGTCTCAGCGACACATGGGAAACTCAATCAACATTCATCTGAGAAAGACTATTGACAAATTCAGGGATCTTAGCACATGATTTTAAAGGCTAGATACATACTTGGAAATTAAGAGAGGGAAATAAGTTTCTTAAAAGTTGCCATGCCTTCTTAACTAGGCTTAGCAAAACCATAATCAGGATATTGAATGAAGCCTTTGAATCAACACTGAAATATCTTTATACACACCAGATCATACCTTGCAAAAGAAATTGCAAATGTAGAACCCCATCGAAAAGCTTCCCAGTCATGTATCTTTACAATTTAAAGGAGAATTGGAGGAGGGCTTCTTCCTCAAAGCACAGACTCTCATAACTTCCCTTCAAGAGAGGCATAGCTAAAAGAGTATTGATTTGGTTCTGAAGGACACTGTGTTTGCTATGGAGGAAGCCATTGCTGGGTACAAGTCTGAGAAATTAATGACAGCTTTGTGAGGGTCCATGCTGTGGTGTGGAACCGGTAGGCAACTGTCAATCTATATGATAATACATTCCCAAACTTCATAAAGTCAGTGATGTGAAAAAGCATTGATTTCTCTGTGAGCTAAGCAGAATGTGTCAGGGAGAAAGAGCGAGAAGTTTAGTGAAGTTAACACCCCGGCTTGAAGATTTTCTTGCACTTCTCTTTGTGTGTGTTAAAGAGTTTATGCTACAATTTATGTAATATTTTATTTTTCAGTCTAAAAATGAAAAAAAAGGTACATTAGATATATACTTAGAAGAGATGAAATAATTAAGATTCTTTGAGAGGGGGGAAAAAGGTTATCTATATATTTTAAAATAACATTGCCTCCCTTGAATACTTTAGATATCTTGATACCTTTAGAATCTGCCAAATGTACTCATCTTCTACAGAACTGAATAGCGTCGCCAAGTATATTTTTCTTGATTGCGTTATAACTGGCATCAAAGGAAAAAAAATCAAGATATTGTATCAAAGGATTTAGTTCCTATCAGTATTCAGGGATTTACAGAGACTTTCTTGAGGAAAAAAAAAAAAGTTCAAATACCATGAATTGTAAAAATTATGGATCAAATACCATGCATTCCAATAACGATGGATAAAAGGGACTACTCTCTGTCTACTAAATACATAATTACAAACATTTCCCACCCACAGCAGTTCTGGGTAAATTCAAGACAAGCACTTTTTATTTTTAATTTTTTTGTTGTTTTTCACATGGCTTTAGCGGAAATCTCCTCTTATTGATTGAGTTTTTCAGAGCTATATATAAATAACTTAAGAGGGTGGAGAGTCTATAAATATGTACAAAAGTACTATGTAGATAGTTTCCTGTATGGCTATGTGAATGCCAGCCTTGGGAGATTTTCTCAAATGCCTTACTTAAAATGTGTTGTGATTTCTTAGATTGCAGTGATTTTACCAGACAACTAAACTGCTTCCGTTTAAACACTATGTGACACACGCGAAAATTTAAAAGGGACATCGGTAAATGGGTTTGATGTCTATCTTTGTGGAAACTTTTAAAAGCCATCTCTTAGCCAATGCAGCCCCTCAGAGGGGTGACTGTGACAAGTCTCAGAATTCTGTTAAACATTCGAGAGGAATCAAGTACAAAATCTCCTGTGTGTTCATATTGATTAGCTACAGGAATGAAGCAGAAAGAAAGACCCATCATCGCATCTCCAACACGGAATAAATTATTTTGAAATTAGAAATAAACTTCAGTGTGGCAAAGTGACATCCTTTTCGAATAAACATGAATCACCCAGGAAATGGTATATTTCTACACAGTCATCAGATTAAATGGTAGTTAGCTGTGTGTTTACACTCACAAAGAGCTATTTGCCTGGAAATTCCTGTTTTTTTCTTTCCAGTGAAAGACGGCACTTAAAACTCCTATAATGTAAGTTTCTAAGATTTCACACAAACATTCTTAACTGATATATTTGTAAACATTTTAATGGTAATTCTTTAAGCAAACAGGCAGTCTATTCATAACACAGAGAATGTTTGAGGTTTTCTTCAAAAGTCAGCTGTACCTAATTTATCTTTTTCTTAAAAAACCTTTTTGACTAAACACAGCTCTGAGTCTCATAGAGATCCACAAACAAACACCTTATCTCTTTCAGGACTTGTGCAGGCCTCTCTGTATTTGCTGCTTAATGATCAGAAGTATTTAATTCACAAGGTTTCATTAAAACTCACCTACACACTGATGTGTAGGTGATGTGATGTGGCCACAGTGATTTGTGATGAAAAATGTGGGAAGCCATTATCCTATATAGGTACCAAGAGGGAAAAGAAACACAGAAGAGAAGCCTGCTTGGAAGACAAGACACTTCCTATTTATCATTATTAAACCCCAGATCATGGGTTACAAGTTTGATCTTCAATGCGGATATGAGGCATTGCTGTCTGGAAATGAAAGGGGAAGATAAGATGGGGTTCTTCACAGAGCTTCAGGTGAAAGGGGAAAAAAAAACCTAGGTTGCTATTTCAGGGAAGGGAAATCAATACTGAGACCTAGGAACTTGGAGAAGAGGACATTCTCCAAGGATGGGTCAGAGTTTATCATGCTACCTCTTTTAAGGTGTTATTTACTTGCTAATAAGACCAAATGACTACACCTGAATAGTGGGTTACCATCAAAATGTGATTTAAAAGTTCTCATCTCCAGTGTGTATGCTAGACGATTTCTCATTTGTTTTGTCCCCTGCCCAGGCTGGAGAGATAAGGTCGATTTAAAAGCAAAGCAAATGAATGGTTTTAATAACCCTCTTGGAAACAAATAAAACCAAGAAGGAACCCCAAGTCCCCAACAACTCAATGCACAGAGCATGGAAATGTATTTAGGAAACGGCCTACCATTGTCGTCATCCGATTTATTTTCATTGTCAGAATCAGTCAGAGTAAGGGCTGAGTTCTCACGGCTGGACAAGCCAGAGCTGCGCCTGGATTTTATCCCTCGTCCCCACAGTCTGATGGCATGTTCCGGAGACATCCCTCCCTCGGTGTCCGAGTCTGCATCAGACCCAGTGCTCAGGGAATAGCCCTGGTGGAGGATCCCCATGTCGGAACAGTAACCACTCCGGTGTGGGGAGGGCTCGCAGATTCCCAGTTCTGCCAGGGTGAAGTTAGTCCCTAGAATGATAGCAACAGAGAGAGGGTTACACAGTGGGAATACTAGGCAAGGTTGAGGCACATCCCACAAGTCCAACAGGTGTATTTGACTTTCTATAATACACAGAGTAGGCCATGGACATTGGTCATGGGGGTACTCCGTGGTTACTGGGGATACATTGGAAATAAAAACATGCATTTCTTTAATACAGCAAGCCCAGATTTCCTTTCAGAGACCTGTTGTCATCTAACCCCATGGTGAACCATCAATGCACCACACTCACCACAATTAGTATTTACCAATTATTTGCTTGTGTATATTTTATTTAAGAAATTTTGTTTGTGTTGAAAAATCATAAATTTTAGAGATAATATTATTGAAGTTTATAGGTAAGGAAACTAAGACCAGAGAATTCAAGTCATTCTCCTGCCTCAGTGGTCACAGTGCTGGGTTTAGAGGTCTGGGTTACCATTTCTTATTTCTTTATCTAGTTTATGACCATGGAACAAAGTGAAAAACTATACTTCTGTAGTATAATCTTCTGTAGTATACTTCTGTAGTAGAGAAAATCTTGTAAGTAACCATCATAGAGTATGGGAGGGAGTTAAATTCTACATATACCTTTCCCTATCATTTATTTCTCAGAACTTGTGACACCCTAAAATAATCCACATATGTGGTACCATTTTTTTAGCTATTATGCTAAAGAACATCAGCTATTTAACGAACTTAGCATACTTCAATTTGCAATAGACACATGCACTTTTATTCTGAATTTTGATTCTTCTTTCTTCACTGCCCAATGCTCTTGCAACAGGTATATCTGACTGCAGGAAAGAAATGGAACCCAATTATATACATAACCATCTCTGCAGAGTGAGTCTTATTCACTGGAGAGTTAACCAAGTGCAAATTCCTGCCACATGGATAACCATCCACTGTCCATGAGGGGGGATTGAAGTCCTTACTTACAGGACTGAGAGCTGCAATATTCTCTAAGGGCAGCTTGTCAGTTGTTGTGAAACTCTCTGCCCAGTGTTTTCCATTGTTTCACACCTTATCCCCACCATTCCCCCAGAGATGAGGTATTCCCTTCTTACTGGATGCTAACATACATTTAAGTTTCATAGTCTATGGAAGGGAAAGTACTGGCCTTCATAAACATCCATTTTATGGGTTACAAGACCCTTCTCTTTGTTGTTTCACTGTAGACTGTAGCAGCAGGAAATCGTTGTTTAATACCAGCCCTCTCCCATCTTGTCTTCAGAGTTAAAAAAATGTATTTCTTCCTGTTCCCTGAATAAATGAAAACAACCAGTACTCACATACATCTCTTTATAATTCCACATGTGATTATATATAGCAATCTGTTCTCATCTTTAAATAGAGCATGTATTAAGGCAACATTGTGTATAATTTGTCTTCCTTCTATTATTCAGTCTGAGGTTCAAGAACTTTGATGGAAAAGAAGCAATTATGCAAGGCAACAATTCCTGCAGTCAGCACAACTCCTATAACCTGTGGTCTTAGTAAGCCCAGGCCAAAAAACATGGCGGAAAAATCATGTCACCACCCCTCTTTGTTTACAAAACATTATCAGAAAGCATTTTCAAATTATCTTGTCTTATCTTACAACAAACTTGAGGTCATGGTGGTCTTACAACAAACTTGGGGTCATGGTGGTCAGGTATAAATTTTGTATGATTTAAAGTAGTCACAAATGGTAACAAAGAAAAAGTATTTTGAAGGCTTCAGCTTCAAGTTTAAAGGCCCTGAACTACAAATGAACACCAATGCAGACAAATGCATGTGCTATAATGAATTTAAAGGAAAAAGTACTCAAATAACTCCATAGTATATTAGGAGAACTGAAGATTGTCTTCCAAAAGGAAATTATTTCCTCAAGAAATTACCCCCTAGAGAAATAGTCTTCCCCAGAGAAGACCACACCAATTGGTTATCCAATACCGAATGTAGCCCTGAAACTATACATTCAAATAACATTATGCAGGCAGAGTAGGTTATATTTAGGAACATATATGTATTAACATATATGTATTAACATATATGTATTAACATATATGTATGTAACAACATTGACAAGAAGAAAGACATGAATTTGAAAGAGAGAAAAGGGGTTTATGGAAGGTTTTGAAGGGAAAAATGGAAGGGAAGAATTAATAGTTACATTAAATTCCAAAAATATAAGAAAAAGCCATCAAAATAGCGTTCTAAATTTCTATTTGAAGAATATCTTCCCTATTTAAGGCCAGTTTTCACATAATTTCTAGATTGTCACCTTTCTATTTACCATTAACACACAAATAGGAGCAGAAGCAGGTTCTGGGCCAAGCCTCCCTGATGTAGCCACACACGGTAGAAGGAGGGGAAAGCAACAATCACAAAACAAACCAGGTTTATCACTTATTAAATCACTCAACAAGTCCTTATTGTTCCTTATGTTACGGTAGACATTGTTAATATGGAGTTCTTTGACATTTACAATCTAATTGGGAACAAGACATTAGTCAAAGAATATATAAAAATGTAATCTATGCAGTAATAAATAACCCACAGAGGAAGGACAGAGAGCCATGAAAGGTCACCTAGGGAACATTTCTCCCTGTCTTCACTGCTTGTTTGCCAGGTGCTCATCTTGTATGGAGTGAATGCATGGAGAGATAAGCATCTCTCTTCTGAGAAATTAGCATGACTTCTTTAGCCTGCTCTGAGCATGCACATATTTTCTGTACATCGTTCTGTATGAGTTGATGTTAGACAACCAATGTTTCACGTCATTCATTGTACAACCAGCAACCGCACAGACTTCTTCTCAGAGCTAAAAGGGCTGTTGATTCATCTTGTGTTTTATATTTATTAAGCTCCATGGTAGGTTTGAATGGAAGAGAGAAACTAGACATTGTATGAATGTTCAAGCTATGATTTCTGGTAAGAACCAGTCACCCTTCGTCCTTTCTTTATAACCTTATAGAAAGAAAGAATAGGGGCATGCAACCTCCATTATTCATAGAACAAATGTTTCCCTACATCTGCCTCCAGCTTTCCAGATGTTACCTCTCTCTCTGTCTCTCTGTCTCTCTCTATCTCTGTCTCTGTCTCTGTCTCTCTCTCTCTCTCTCTCTCTCTCTCTCACACACACACACACACACACACACACACACACACACTTCATAGTTTTACTACGATATTGACCACTGTGTACCCATACAACAGACAATTAGATTCAATATTTTCACAGGTGAATACTCAAGCGGAACATATGAAATTTACATCTGACATTTTGGTAGAATTTAAAATATAGGGAGAAATATTATCTAAAACCTATTAGGTCATTAAGATAAAAGAACACTAAGTCTTTCAAACAACTTTCTTAGTGAGATGTTTGGCCCTTCTGTGAGGCCCAAACATCTTCTATCTGAGATTATGATTTCTCATAATCATAATCTCAGACAATAACCTGGATCTTCTTCACAACACTTTAAGAAAGAAATCTCACAGCAGGTACTGATAGCTGTTTTTTGGCCCATAAATTATATCCAAGGATGCAAGCTGGAGAAAAGATATGTCCATGCATTATGACCATGGATTATTTTCTAAGTTTCCACCAACTTCTCACACTTCAAAATGACTTTTAACAAGGAGAAGCACGCCAGATGGTGGTGGTGCATGCCTTTAATCCCAGCACTTGGGAGGCAGAGACAGGCAGATTTCTGAGTTTGAGGCCAGCCTGGTCTACAGAGTGAGTTCCAGGACAGCCAGGGCTATACAGAGAAACCCTGTCTCAAAAAACTAAAAAAAAAAAAAAAAAAAAAAAAAAAGCACATGTTTAGCTACGTCAGAATTATCATTCCATGGTAATAGGAGAATATACAAATAGCACCAAAAGTGTCAGCATTGGAACAGATTTTCCACTATGAGGGGCAAGAACATAAAAGTATAAAAGTAGACTGTAGGAATTGGGGGGGGTGTGCAAAGCAGAAGAATGTGCTTATCATTTAAATGCTATAGTCTAACACTCAGAATAAAGTTACCTGAACAAGTAGAGCTGTTATCACATTAGAATTTTCCCTAATAGTCAGTTATAAAATTGGTTTCCATCCACCCATGTTTGTTTACTGTGTCTCCCACATATCCATGAGTAGCTACATCATCAGTTGCATAGGCTGATGCCGGAGAAGAAGACTATGCCAGTGAGAAATTAAGTCATGAAGCTTGGAAAACTGAAGGCTTTCATGAAGTCAATAAATGTGATGACAGGAAAACTCTGGACTTCAGTGAAGAACATAAAACCAAAATAAACCCAAATTAACAAGAGCCATCAGAAATGCAATGGTTGTGGTGTTCCCGGGAACTTTCAAAGGTGAATTCGGCACCTTCTGGCTTTGGATCTAGATGAAAACTCCCATTTATCTCTGCTCTTCCCATTGTGGACAGATGCAATTCCTAGGCATTGCGTATAAAGGTAGATGCTATGGTTTGAAAACTGAATGGGAGGCTTATGCGTCAAAAGTCTGGTTTCTGGTTGGTGGCAATACTGAAAAGCGATTAGATAGTAATGGTGCGTAGCTTATCAATGGATACTCCAATAATGACTCCCTATCGATTGGTCTAATAGGATGTGGTGCCTCATTGGAACAAGTGGTAACTAGACAGCATGACTTTGAAGTATATGTCTTGTCCTCAGACCTTTGCCCTCCATCCCTGTCTTACTACCCCTTCCCTCTCTCTGTCTGGTATTCATGAAGTCAGCAACATTTCCTTCAACACTTACATCTACCATAATGTTCTGATGTTTTACAGGCCCAGAAACAACACACCCAACCAAGCCATAGATCAAAACCTCTAAAATCCTGTGCCCATGCAGATCTTTCCTCGGTTAAACAGTTTCTCTTAGGCCTTTAATCACAACAGTAAAACTGACTAATCTAACACCTAATCTAGTGATTCTGAAAGGGGAAACAAAGAGCAGAGACCTATGCAAATTTGCATAGATCTGAGGTACTCCAAAATAGTTCAGTTCCCTTGGGTTTCATTTCCCCTCATGCACCACAGACCTGGCAGTGTAGAAATGTTCAAGCTGCAGACACCAGTAGAAGCAGACAGAAGAAAACCACAGATATGTGCTGCCGTACCTTTCTGCCTCCACAAACACAGCACTGAGCAATCAGAAACAAGTGTGACACAGAACAGTTCTCTTAGCCTTGCGTTCTTCAGCATGATGGTGCTGGAAGAGCCATGAGGGAATCTAGTACTCTCTCTATAGCTTTCCTGTACACTCCTAATGTGTGGTATGTGTTTGTGTACACACATGAGTATTTGTGTCCATGTATTTGTGTATCTGTATGCATGTGTGTGCATGTGCATGTATGTGTGTGCATGTATGTATGTATATGCATGCATGTGTGTATGTGTGTGTACATATATATGTATCTGTGTGTGTGTGCATGTGGATTTGCATGTGTATTAAGTTACCATTCCAGTCAGGAGAAGTATTGTAGGAAAATATTACCAGGTTCCCCTTGCTTCACTAACCATGTTGATATCTACAGAGGCCCAGGGAGGACTTTGAAGACCCAGATTTAGCCTGCAGTGGTGAAATAACCCTTTCTTGCTCCGCTCTCAACTTATACCTTAGAGGGAAGCTAAGACATTCACTTCCATTTGTCAGTCAACCCTTTCCCACAGGCTTAGAACCTGAGGAGATCCACTTAAACAAGATCAAGGTTATAATATGGTATGTTAATGAACCGGCATAGCATATAGTGAAAAAGGAATACTAATAACAGGAACCAGAAAAAAATGAATGGTAAATGATAATTGCTTACATAGAAGGTTAATATGAAACCCATAGAAAATGAATACATTTATAAAATGTTTTTCACTAAATTGAAGGCTTTCTAAGGAGAAGGATAAAAATAAAGCAGTTACACAATCATGTTTTACTAAATCTACATGCACCAATCTTAAGTGCTTTTAAAAAAAAGCATGTTGCAGATTTGGGGTGTTAAATAACATATAACATAAACTAAAATATACTCCTGATCATTATTGATTTGTTTTTATTGACTGGTTGATTGATTTAGACAAGTCTCATGTAATCTGAACTGAACACAAATTTAAGGTTCTCCTGCCTCTACCTCCCACACTCAGGGGTCGGGGGAGTAGCATGTGCAGTTTTATTTATTTAACTTTAATAAATTATGTTTACCACTTAACATGGACTATTGGTTCTTTCAGATGTTAATTCCATCTTAAGTAGAGTTTTCTGTGATTGTTTATCTTAAAACAAGCAAATCTCATGTAAATAAACATGGGTCACTTCTCTTGAGCAAATGTTACAGTCTACATTTAAAATACAGGAATAAGCATGGACTCTAAAGTTTTCTAGAAAGGGTTTAAAAAAAAAATCAAAACCATAATGTTGTAATTCTTTTTAATCATAGTAATAGGGGTAATTTACCCTGATATCATATTTATTGCCAGACAATAAGAAAAACATAGCAATTATAAGTGATAAAATATAATTTTATTTCTTTTTGATTAATCAAAATGAATTGCCAATTTTTTTACTTTGTTTCATAAATAATATTTAAATATGAGAGATTGCAGCTATGCATGAGTTGTAGAAAATAATCAGTATAAATCAATCACCAACATTATATAAAACATTGTATTCATACAAATCTAAACAGCTATGCATTTGTGTTTCTAGTGATGGTGATTTTGAAAGACACCGAAGAAACTGCTTATGAATTCTAATGTTGTATGCTTGCATATACTAAAATTCTTCTCGTAAACTCGCTCTTAATGCCCTTCTAAAGTTCACACATTCAGGTATTTTCCCAAATGTTGACAAAACTGGTCACCAAAATCCCATAGCTTAAAGCAAAGAGAAGGTGTTTTTGCATTCCTTATCGGAAAAAAATTAAGCCAAATATTTATATTTCAAAAACACACCACAAAACTGCTATTTTCTTTCACTTGTAATGCCCAAAAGACTAGAGCTTTGCTGCTTTTAAATTTTGAACTAATTGTCCTTAAGCTTTATGACTATCTATGCCTCCACGGCTTTTATGATTTGTAACTGGGCTCATTCCAACAGTCTGAATCAAAGCAGACCAGAATGGATAAGAAAGGCCAGGGACTTTAGCACCAGAGTTTTCCTAGTGAGTAGAACTCTCAAAGAGAAATGTGAGGACAGTATTCTGCTCTAAAGGGGTGGCATTTTCGTGCTCCAACCTGAGTCAAACCCAACTTGGAAACACCCAAAACAGTTACAGCCAAAGGTCTTGTTGAACAAGTGGTATTTTATAATTAGAAACAAAATGTCCAGGATTAGCTAGGATTTCTGGTGATGAGAACTTCCAGATTGAAACTCCACTGCTACACTTTAAACTCAGTATCAATTACTTACCCTGTATGAATCCAGAGAAAATGTATACATTCATCTAAATATGTAGGACACTCCCATCAGAGAAGCCGGGGGAGGCAAAAGAAGGAAAATAGGAGTGTATGAGTTAGCTGGGATGGTCTGGGTGTTCTGCGTTTGACAGCTGCTACTAGAGAGGTTACATTTTGCAAGGGTTACATAACACATCTGGCACAGTTCTAAATACATTAGCATGTAGTTTTCCAATTAAAAAGGACATTGGTTCTGTGAAACAGTCAGTAAACAGCTGGAGTTGGGGGGGTTGGAATTGTAAGTTTTTAAAAATATGTGTTAATTGTAACAGTCTCAGAATTACTTATTCAGTTGTATCTCTATTCACTTCTTTATAATACATAAAACAGAGGCTTCCTTCACAGTGTGACACTGAGTTACATCGTGTAGGTAAAAACAATTACGGCATTATCATAGAATAACTAAAAACTGTGTATCTGTTATAACTGTCTGTCTGACGATGGAAAGTGCTGTGTTCCTTTATTATAAAGTTATCAACACAATTTTTTTCTTGTATTGGCTTTAAAATTATTCAACAAGGTTTAGGAGAAGGTGGCCATTTCATCTGTTGCTAGTGATTCTCACAAACTATCCATGTTTTTACTTTTGCAGATTGTTTTCCCCACTTTGGTAGGATGCTCCTTGTCTTACTGCTTTTTGTTTCCTCTTTTCACTGGATTTGGTCCACTGATAGTTTCTTTTCTTTTACAACTAAAAAATATTTCCCTTTGCTAATAATATCTGTTTTTCTGTATGTTTCTTAGTTTATTAATTTATGTCTTTATAAATAGAAATTATCCTATTGAGTCCATTCAGGTAGTGTCTTATGCATCTCAAACTCCATTCGGTATGCATTTATGTTCGGCAGTGCTGTAGTTTTATCACAACCAGTTCAACGTTGTATATGTATATGTATACATGTATTGTAGTCGATTCTCACTATGCAGTCCCAGCTAGCCTTGAACTCACAGAGATCTGCATGCCTCTGGCTCGCCAGTGTAAGGATTACAGGTTTGTACCACCATGCCGACCCCAATTTTATATGGTTTTACTCAGCCACCACTAACTTGCCATTTGTTTGTATCATGGAAACACACACCTTGGAATTTCTCACTGTGCTTCCTCCTAATGTTTACTAAAATATTCTTTTTATCCATCTATGGCTCTTCCAAAGAAACTTACACATTCAGCATTATTCCATATTTCTAGTGGATAGAAAATTGCATCACTGTATAATGGCTATGATCAAAGGACATTGTGGTAATTTAAGTGTTATAATATTCATCATGTTTTATAAGGCATTTACTTACTGTTTCTTTGGAGCTGTTCTGTTTTGATGACGGTTTCCCTTAATGAATCTTCTGTTAGGTCTTTATTGATAATGTTGATTTAGCTTTTACTATTTCTTTCCTAAATATATGTATTTATTTAACTCTACTTTCTTTGCATTTTATTTATTCGTCTTTTTGAGGTTCCTGTGGGGAAAATATGAACCTCTGACCTGAGAAGTAACTTCCCTTTATCCCATACATAAACATGCCAGACAGTAACTGCCTCTGTTGTCTGTTACCCTGTCCAACCAGTGACTGAGTAGAGAGGAACTGGAAGTTGTGGCCTTTACACTTTATTATTATGATTTTGTTTTATTATCATACAGCTCCCCTTTCCCCATTCTTCTCCTCACCTTTCACCTTTGCTCTTGGCACGTAGAATTATATGTCTCTAGGGTCAACTGATTCTTTCATCATCTTGAAATGTCCATTTAGCCTCACACAAAAGAGTGAAGCCAGCATTCCTACTTTTTCTATAAACAATAAACCTTCCAAAGATATATTTCCTTTTGTTTACTTCCAAATTTCCTGTGTTTTCCTATTTAACCTGCCTTTTGAAGCTGGCTCATAACTAGCTAGGTCTTGATATTTAAGATTTTTGACAATCTATTTCTTTCAACTGGTGTGATAATTCACTTGTATTTATTGTAGTTGCCAATATTTTTGTAAGGCCAAAATTAGGTATATTATTATTATTATTATTATTATTATTGTTATTATTATTTTTACCATTTCTGATCATTTGTACTTCTTTTCATAGTTTCTTGTGGATTAATATATTTTTATAAAATGTCATTGCTATTCTTTTCGGTTTGCTTTCTGGCTATCTTCTTACACATGTGAAAGTGCTGCTCTAGGGATTATAACATGTGCAGTATTTTATTCTACTTACAATTATCTTATTACTCAAATGCTGCTAATCCAGTCTCTCTGAATTTGTGAATTCATTGCTGCAAAGTCTCCCAGCCGTTGGCTTTCTTATGTATTTTTGCACTTGTATTCTCTATTCTCTGCATTAATTAAAGTAGCTTCTGTGCTGTCCCTCTCTCGGGGGCTGCTATGATTTAACCTCTTCTCTCTGTGTACTGTATCTTTCTAAATTCTTCTTCTTATTTTCCAGTTGACTAATTTTCCTTTTGTGTTCATGCATCCATATTTTCCACACAGACTAAATAACTTTTTGTTAATTTTAATGGTTTTTATTTCATTTGTAAAATTCATATTACTCTGTGATGTTGATCAGATTTTTTCCATTATAATAGTAATCATTTACATCTTATACACTCCACTGTTTTATGACTTTAAAGGTCAAAATCAATCATTTATTGCTTCTCTTGTTTTTAATGTGAAGGGTTTAATTTCTTATAGTCTTATTTTGAATCTTAGCACGCACTCTTACTTTAATTTTTAAAATCATGTGAACAGAGACGTCGTTTGAATTTTCTCATGGCCAAGCACTGGTCTTGTTCTGTGGTCTTGTTGCCACCCACCGTTTTTCAGTTTACTGTGTGAGCATAGGCATCTTTGTTCCATAGTCTCCTAACTCTCAGCTCAAGGGCCAGACTTTTTTATTGTCATTCTTATGGTGGCCCTGGGTCTCAATGGAAGCCTACTGTTAGCGTGCAGTTCAGTACTCAGACTTTTATTTATTATTATTCTACTACTAGCATTAAAATATTATTTTATTATAATTTGTGTGAGTGTGTGTGTGTGTCTGTCTGTCTGTCTGTCTGTCTGTGTATATGAATGTCATTTGTGTACAGGAGGCAGAAGAGGGTATTAGATCTCCTGGAGCTGGAGTTACAAGCAGTGTGTGAGCCACCTTATAGAAGTATTGAGAGCAGGTCCTTTGGAAGGGCAAATGGTTAAAAAATATTGCAAAAGCACTCTTAACTACTAAGTAATCTTTTCAGTCTCATTTCTCAGAAGGTTTTTTTTTTAAAATCACATCTCAGTATTTTATTTTCAAAACAAGATTGTTGGAGGCTTAAACATGATATAAAACTAAGAATTCTAATGATCTTACTTTTGCTCCTGAAAGGGGACAGTCAGTCTCAGGTGTTGCATGCAACAGGGCACACACACACGTTTGTGTGTGTGCGTGTGTGTGTGTATCTCCATATCTATCTATCTATCTCTATCTCTAGCTCCATCTATCTTTGTGTGTGTGTGAGTGTGTGTGTGTAAAACATATATATCTTTCTGGACGGCATTAGCCTATACAGTAGGCTGTACAGTATGCACGTTTTTTAATATACAATTTTTATTGATTATTGGGGATTTCACATAGTGTACTCCGATTATCCTTACTTCCCAGTCCTTTTAGACCCACTGTTTGCTTGTGGCCTCCCCCTAAATAAAAAGTCAAAAACTTAAAAATAAAAAGTCCAATTATTCTTATCTACACACTTACTGGAGCATAGTCAAACTCAGTGTCCACCCCCTTAAAGAACGCTGAGTCCTCCCCATCTTCACTCTACCAGAAGCCATCTGTTGTGGACAGGTACACTTAAACAGCCTTACCACAATTTTAAGGAGTTTTCTTCTACAGTGTCCTGTTTAGGTTGTTAAATTTTTTGTGTATGGTTAAGTATTGTCAAGATTTTTAAATTCAGCTTTTTATTTATTTGGTTTTATTTGACTTTTTTTTTTTTTTGGTTATTTGAGACAGGGTTTCTCTGTATAGCCCAGGCTGTCCTGGAACTCACTCTGTAGACCAGGCTGGCCTCGAACTCCGAAATCCGTCTGCCTCTGCCTCCCAAGCGCTGGGATTAAATGTGTGCTCCACCACCGCCCGGCTTGACTGCCTTTGATTATAGAGACTATTTGGCATCAAACTATTTATTATTATGCTTCAACCTTGATTGAATGTATGGGCATTTTGTACTATATACACATATGTAAATTAAGAACAGCCTTGAATAACAAAAGCCAATTTACCTTAGCTATTATTATTATTAATATTATTGCTATATTTTCTTTAGTAAGTATAAAACTATAAAGTGATGATCGATAACATGGAATTCCATTGTCAAATTTATTCTATCATAATCTAGACCAAGCCGAGCTCCAATTAATCTGCAAACATTTCAAAGCGTTTAATGTTTATTTTGTCATGTTTTATAATAGCCTCTCTTCTTGGTGTAATACAAAGAATATTTGATATCTCAGGAGAGAAGCTACCAACATTACATGAAATTTTAACAAAGGCAAATGACATTTGCATTCTCTGCATTTACCCCGTCCCTATTTCCATTATGCACTTGATGTTTTGAAAACATTTTGACTTTCTCATCAGTGAAGGATTATTCTCGATCTCAAGAGTTAATTACCTCATCTACAGTCTGACGTCTAGTGAGATGGATGGTCGTGTTCTATCACCAGGTAAATATATGGCAGATATTTTACCTCTGCAGCTAATCAGACTTTGTGTTTCGATGGCAAATATTTGGGAAGAAATGCTAATGTTACATGCTCTTGTTTGTAAAACAATTCCTTTAACTCGGCTACTGCATCACCAAGTACTGCAAGGGTTTGAGAAGTTGTCTCAGACCATGTGAAGCATCCAGCAGTAGAGTTTATAGAAAATGGCAAGACCACGGTTTCCTACTGACTGCTAGCTTCCATTCAACTGGAGAATAATTGAAGCTGAGTTCAGAGATTCCCTTTGCTTCCTTTCCCACCTTGCTTCCTGTATTTCAGACACATGCCGTAGGTTACAAATCTATGTAAAGCCTTAATTACAATTAGCATCTGGCAGCTGTTGAGTTACAGAGAGTTGTTGAGTCATACTAGAGTCAAAAAAGGAATTCAGGAATAGAAAGCAGAAGCTACCAAATAGGGTAAAAAGAAAAATAAGCCCATGTCTTCTCAGCTGAAGTACAACACCATCAGTACAGCCGCCCCCACAGTGTGAGTGACAATGGAGCTAATGGCTTCCAACAATGCCAGAGCCTAATTCTCCATAGAGAGAGAGAGAGAGAGAGAGAGAGAGAGAGAGAGAGAGAGAGAGA
>NW_021620929.1:6295015-6312051 GCF_004785775.1 Grammomys surdaster
AGAGAGAGAGAGAGAGAGAGAGAGAGAGAGAGAGAGAGAGAGAGAGAAAGAGAGAGAGAATGGTCAGAGCCTTTGCCATGCAGCAAAGGCTCTGACAGCCATTTTTATAAGTATGTTATGGATGCCCTCTCCTCTTCCCAAGACAAATGCTTCAGGAGGAATTGCATGGACAGAGAAGTCAATGGATACCTTTCTAATAGAAAAAGGTCCTGATGCTGTCTGCTCAGATGATGGTATCAGATCAGAAGTGTTAAATAATTTTGTTTTTATATTGTTGCTTATTAGAAAGAAAAGTGTCCTGGAAAAACAAAGCCGACCAAAGAATGACAGACCTTTCATAAGGCCCATTGTTTTTTATAAAACAGCAAGAAACTAATTAACGTAATATCTTGGTCTTTCTTAAAACAAACACATCTCAGATTATAAACGGTGAGGTATAAAACAGTTGTAAAACACAATTGAGGAAATAGAAGGAGAGCAGCAAATTATTTATCAAAATATGGATGGTAGCATAGTAAATTGGACTGGAAAACACATGTCAATTTTTTATGATTATCTGGGGTAAACGAGGAAAAATGAGTCTGTGGGAAAGATGGCGAGAAAAAGACTTCATATGAATTGGAGGAGTAGTTGTCACTTGTACATGAAAGCTTTGGTGACTTTCTCTTCTGTGCTTCTGCTTCATACTTTCTAAATGATGCCAGTTAATGTGTGTGTGCATGTGTGCCTGAGGGGATGCACATACATGTGCACATAGAGTTCAGAGCACAACCTCTGCAGTCCTTTGTCAGAGATCAGCCGTTGCTTTTAAGACAAGATCTGTTATAAGTCTGTTACTCTCCAAATAAGCTAAGCTAGCTGTCTGTAAAGCCACAAGGACTTACCTTTTTCTCCCTCTCAATCCAGGATTACAGGCATACATCATCTTGCCCAGATCTTAAAATCACACTAATTTAGATAACCAAAATTGAAATTCTTAGATGAGTCTATCTATGCCATACTTTAAACATAACTGTGATATCATTTTTTCTAGGATGTCACATTCCTTATTTGGTCCACCCTTGGAATTGTCATGATCATATACTGAATTGAACTCCAGAGGAAATCATGCTTATGTCTTTTTAAAGCTTCAGCCTTTCTAGAATGATGTTGTAAATCAAAGATATTTATTTCATTAGGATGGCCACATTGGTAGGACATCCTTTTATTTTTCTCTTTAGGAGTGCGAGTCTTTGTCTGTGTGGCTTCAAGTCCAGCCTCCAAGTACTGCTTTAGTAGACATCATGTGCAATTGACACAACCCTTTCATCCCTCTCTTTAGTCCTACTCATCTATTAAAAACCAAAAAACAAAAACAAGAACAAAAAAACAGAAACAAAAACAAAATAACTAGAATGCCTGGCATGGTGGCATACCTTTGGAATTCCAGCAGACAGAAGACAGGAAAAAAGCAGCAAGAGTTTAAGAAGGTGCTTGGCTATATAGTGAGTTCAAGGCCAGTCTGGGCCACATGACCCTCCTCAAAATACCACGGCCACCACCATCACTACCACCAACAACTTTAATAATACCTGTATTCATTCGCTATGTAAATATGTTTTCTGTACAGCCAAAACATTTAGTGCAATTGCACTTAAAATATGATGAATGACTGTGGTTCTTTTAGAATAGAATGGAAAGATGGATATAGAGAAGAAAGAGCAGCAGCAGTGATGGAGCCCTCATTCCTGTAATCAGTGCGCATTCATAAGGCACACTGAGAATTTGATGTCTATGACATAAATGCCAGATACTATGAACAGAGAGATAGCAGAACACATGCGAATAGGTATACAGTAAGTAAAATATAAGACCTAAAAGAATGTTACCATGGGATGAGGTGAGCCAGGGAAAGGAGCCCTACTCACTTATGCATTCATTCATCCATATGACTAGTATTTAGTGATACAGTTTAAGTGTTAAGCCTTGTACTAATGGCTTGTGATGTAAGCAATGGAATCTGATCAAGGTTTCTGTGTCTTTGGAACTTATGTATTAACTGGAGAAGACAGACAAGAGATAGTTGACATAATGTAAATAATAGTGTAGGTTCATAGACGGCAGTGAGTGCTTAAAAGGATACAAGAATAGGAGAGGGGAAGGGGATGAGAAATTATGATCCTAGGAAGCTCAATGAAGAGGCAGTATTTAAGGAAAGTTCCTTTACCCAGCAGAGCTTGCAAGTGCTTTGCCAATGAGCCATGTTCTCAGCCTTCAGCAAAGACTTCAGAATATGCAACAAGGCAGTTCGTTAGTGTTTTGCAAGGACCATACAAGGAGGTCATTAGAGAGCTGGGCACTGTAGGGCTTTGGGTTTGACCTTTCTATGACTCTACAGCCTTGCTTTTAAAGTGTGTGTATATGTATATAATGTGTTTGTGCATACACATTTGTGTGGTGATACATGCCAATCTCAGAGGACAATCATGTGCATGGACCGTCGACTTTCCACTTATTTGACATAGAGTCTCTTGTTGCTCATTGCTGGGTACATTAGGCTGGCTGGGTGACAGGTATCCAAGGGTTCTCCTGACTACATCTCATCTTAGAAACACTTGGATTAATGACTTGCACTGCAGCATCCAATTTTATATGTATTCTGAAGGACACTTGTGTGGCCTTTGTTTCCCCTGAGTCATCTCCTCAACCAAATCTAGGAATTTTAGTTAGAGTGGAAGAGAAAGCCATTGGGTTTTAGGGATGGCATTGTTTCATGTAAAATTGAAAAGGACTGCTCTGACTATTGCTTTTGATTATTAGGGGAGAATGAATAAGAATAGAGTCACTGAGATGATAGAGAAGGAATATGAACAAAATGATTATAGCTCACTGAGAAGGAAGCTTTCTAGTTGTGGGGAGTAGCAGACGATGTTCTGAATTGTGGTAGACTAACATTGATACATTTAGACCAAAGACTAGAAAGATAAGAGAATCTCTATCAATGAGAACAGGAAACTACAAGAAGACCAGGAGTGTGTGTGTGTGTGTGCGTGTGTGTGTGCACATGCATTAAAGACCAATATTCATAGATCTCATGTTGAGTTTGAGTTGCATATTTGACATACAAATGGAGATGCTGATGTCAGAGCAAAATACATTGGAGAGAGTGGTGATATGAAAGATGTAGACTTGGGAGTCACTGACAGATAGATGCTGTTTAATGATATAGAGATGGACAACATCGCCAGAATGGGATCGTGTAGACAGAAAGACTTACGATGAGCTGAGCTGCTCTGCTTTCTAACATGCTCAGATGCATTTTAGCCCCTTCTTATTTAAGCATTTAGACCAAGGAGGGCAGAGAAGAAATACATGGAGAAACAGTAGCATGGGCAGGAATAGGAAAGCCGTCAGTGCATGGATGATTATATAGTAGGCGGACAAAGAATATCAAAGAGGAAGGACTGGGGTTCCAGAAACGACTCAGTCATTGATGTGTCTGCCTCGTAAGTATGTACACCTGAGTTCCGAATCCCAGCATCCATGTAAAAGGTCAGGAATGGCTGGGGTAGCACCTGACTCAGAGTAGTAACTGCTGCTTCACAGGAGTGAGTGGAGTGACAACATGCATGGGTACAGGTGCTGGGCTGTGTACATGGCAGGTGTCACTCAGTATCATATTCTATGTGAAGGTAAAAAGGAAGCTCTTGGGGCTTAAGGGTGTGGGTACAAAGTGGAGAAAAGAAGTTGGGATCTAGACAGGTGATAGAATATCCACTCCAGATAATTTAGTACACACACAGAACTGAATTGGGGATTTGGGGAAAGTTTTAGACATTTTTTAAAAAATTGCTAAGCACAAAGTCATGTAGAACTTATAATTCATATGGGGAAAATAAATTATGAGGCAGACTCTGAGTTTGAAAGGGAAGACAATAAATGCAGGCTGGCTCCTTGTGTTGCCCCCAAGCCTGTCAGCCTGAGTTTGATTTCTTTAACACACATGCTAGAATAAGAAAACTGATTCCTACAGATTTTTCTGTAACCTCCACACACATCCCATGGAACACATGTGACTATGTATGTGAACACACATAGGATTATAAGAATTAGAATAACACAAATGTAAATGTAATGTAGGACCATCTTGCTTCAAAAAGTGAGCTTTTACATCAAGAAGACAAGAGCATGTAGGATAATGGGTCACACACAGTTTACATTGTTCTAGTGTGTAAGTTCTTACCGTTAACTATAATCTTCATCCACAGCAACTAACTAGAATTGTGCCTGAAACTTATAGTCTGCTTCAGATAAAACAAACACTTTCTAGAGACAGGGTCATTATCTTCAACCAAGGAAACTGACATGTTTAGATTCTCAAGTGAATGGCACAAAAACAGAGAGCTTCTGCCACATGTAACTCAGTCACTGGATACAAAATGCACAGGGTTAGGCTGGCCATGGTACTTTGGGACCCTTAAGAAAAAGCTTTATTTTTTAACATTAAAAAATTAGGTTATAGACAGTACTTCAAATGTAATAATGATGTATGTTTCTATCAATGCAAATGCAGAATACAGTTTAAATGATATTTTTCAGGGCAGGAGCTGGGACCCAGTGCTCTTTGCAAGCTCTCTAAATACTCTCTACCACAGAGGTGGCGCAGAACTTTAAATGCTTTCATAGAGGAAGCAACTAGCAAATAGAAAAGTGCCTGGGACCCAAGAGAGGTGACATACAACACAGTCGGGTTTCTCCTGTGAAATCTTTGCAACCAGGAATTAACTTAAAAAGTAGAATTGAAAGCCTTCACCAGATTTTTCAAAGACATTCCTTAAAAGGCTATAAAAAACACCCTTGTGTTCTTATACTGTTATCAACCTGGAATGCAAAACCAACACAATTCTGGATGTTTGGATACAGGAACCTCATAGTTGCTTGGCCGTTTGCAGAAGCCAAGGAAGAGGAGCAGTGTCCAGTCTCTACTCTCAAGTGTCCTGGCCAACCTTATTCCATATTGCTATCATCATGTCTCTTTTAATTAGTGCAAAATACGTTCTATCATTGCAGGCAACTTCTTCATAGTCTCAAAGTATCTTTCAGAATCCATTCACTTAATCATTTCCTACTATGCGAATTTCAGAGAGAATGTTTATCAGAATTATTTTGTCAAAGGACTCAACAGCAGCCATGTAGAATTGCAAGGCTTCATCCAAGGACCAGAACATCACCGAGACCCCTGTGCTGTCTGGCAGTTGCAGCACACAATCAAATGGGGCATATAGCTCTTGCATCCCCATGGCTTTTCTTTTGGTTAAATGGGGGGGTCACTTCTGGTCATTTTGTTTTTACTTCTACCACCAACTTTCCCCCAGAAAAACTGCCACATGTATGCAATGACAGGCAGTTAAATCCAGGCTGGTAATTGTTTTCTGGGGAGATAATTCTCCTTGCCTAGGGCTTCTAGGTGCTTTATGAAAAACATTTGTGCTGTCTGACGCATTAGGAGACTTCACCTGAGAGCCAATATTCCCCTTATTATGCTTGCTCTCTCTTCAAAGGGGACAATGGTTTTGTTTGTCCCCTCGTCTCTTGTGTACAGACCACCACAGAAATTGCTCTGTGTCTGGGCCAAGTCCGATATCCCCATGTCACGAGGGGTTAGGAGGCCCATTAATTCTTGTGCTCTCATTTCAGGTTGGTTAGGGATCAACAGCAGATTATTATTTCAAACATTTATTTCTTGCTTCAATTTCCTCTTTTAGAATTGCCTCCAAATCACTTTCTCTTGTGTATGGTGTGCTCAATCTCCATTCGGATAAGAAAATCAAAATGGCCCTTTCAGGAAACCTATCCATCAGCATTATCAGGAACACATCCCACAAAGGCTTTGGTTGGCTTTCCTGCCTATCTGCCAGGTTTTGTACTTTTTTGTATTTAAGTCTCCCCCCAAGAATAGCTGCCATTATACTGTGCACACAGCCCCAAGGGCACCCACTGTTCGTGTTTCAAACTGATTAGTTCAATTCAGTTCTACAAAGAGACAAAGGGGTGGGTTAAGATTGAGCAAGGGATACAGAGTTGGGGGAAAGCTACATTCCAGCTTAGTGGGATCTCAAAGGCTAAGAAGCACAATGAACAATATACAATTACAATGTCATTTAATGTCCCTATAAGCTTTTTTCTTCTCCATCCACATCGGCAGGAGTGCCAGGGCCGATGTAGCTAGAGGTAACTCTTTGTGCTTTAGAAAACAGATGCCACATGACAAACATGTAACCTTAGAGAAGTTACTTAGTCCCTTGAGTCCTCACGATCTTCAGAAAACAAATATAAGCAGAGCTGACCTCATTCCTTTGTCTGTTCATCCAGCAAACACTTGAGGCTTCCTGTCTGGTGATTCTGTGCTATGTGTAAAGACTAGATTATAAACACTTATGAAACCTCATATTATCCCCAAAACAAGACTATGAGGAAAGCACAGGGCTCTAGAGAAAGAAAACAATATTCCCAAGGCCACAGAAAGAGGAGGCGGAGAAACCTCCATTCACAAGTGCTTTCTTTTCTCACTTCAAAGCCATGCTTCCTAGTCCGGCCTAAAGACTCTTTATGATGTTCTGTTTCCGTTGAGAAACCAAGGGGAACCCAGGGAGCAGGTACATGGATACTTCTTCCAATTAAAATCTTAGCAGGTGGGAGGGGCCAGGATGAAATCTCTACGGAATCTGCAGCAGAGGACAGCAAAGCAAATGAAAGTCTTTCAAAAAGGGCTCATGGACCCAACTTTGTTTTCATTTCTACTTTTCCAATCAAAGAAATCATTTATAGATTATTAATGTGGATCAGGTTTTTGCGTTTCTCACGGTGCTTGGGAGGATTGACCTGAGGCCTTAGCATTCATCCGATGGAGCAGCTCAGCTATTTAACTCTAGTCCGAGCTCTGCAAATGGGACCTTAACTATACAAATAAGTTCTGGATCCTGCTGAAGGAAAATAAAAAAATACTGCATAGTAAACAACGGGGAAGAAAAAAATAGGTATTCTTAATCCTCCTATTTGCCATGATGGAAACCAACAAACAAACAAACAAACCAAAAAAGGATCATATTGAGCAAATTTATTCTTCCGACATTTAACAGGCATATCTAGGAAGCTAGTACACTTGACTCAGTCTCTCTCTTTTGCTTCCCTTCTCTGTTCTTCTCTCTCTTCTTTCCCAGTCTGCCTCCTTCTGCCTCTAACCTTTTTCCTCCTCTTTCTTTTTTTAAAGCCCCAAGTACTGGAGGTGGGGGCTTCTGATATGTGTGATCACCCAGCCCTTATTTCTATAAGCACATTTTGTTTGTGTTTCCAATATTAAGACATGAGCGCAGATACATAGTCTAATGCGGTGAAAAGAGCTCAGCATTCTTTGGTCTCAGTGGATAACTGAGTGCCACACAGACAAGTTACCTGCTCAAGTATTCCTCTCCCTCTGCTCCACCAGACCGGTTTGGCTCCTTTAAGTGATATAGGTTTGGGATCTTGGAGGGTAGGTGCACAACAAGTCTTTCCTGAATTAATTTAATTATTAAGACTAAAACTTGGAAAAATATCTCAATTCTATATACAGTAAATGTAAAACTTTCATTTTACTGTGTGCTTCTTTCATCTTTCTACCTCCTACAGTCTTTATTTGTCTTAAGTATAAATGGGTCTTAATACTGATACAGATATTCAAACTGTCTTTATTTAATGGTTTAAACATCTTGACAATGGGGCCTCTTCGACTTATTTGAGAATTAAATTTTTAGAAGAGAAAACACCTGGCTTATCAAACAAACAAACAAAAACTTGGTACAATCCAGCACAATCATATGGCAAAGATGAGAGCCTCTGACCAAACAAGGAGACTATGCGGATATGTTTCTATTTCTTTGCACGGTATCAGGTTTTATTTCAAACAGGAAATTATCTGGCGCTCACTTTGCACATCACAGAGTCAAGCTTCCTATGGTATACCGACGTATTCCTGTTTTTATAGTTCATAGAAAGACATGCTTCTGAGACCTCCAATAACAAAAAGTTTATTTATGTATTTTTTTCTGCATGGCATGTGCTGAGGAGCCGGCCTGCTCAGCAAGCATTTCACAGATTAGACCACGAGTATGGTTTCAGGCAAGTCTCCCTCCTGCTCCTGCGCATTGGCTGATAAACACTTCAAAGTAAACCGCTCATAAATATGAAATGAAAAGCCGAGGAGTCGTTATGCAGAGCTTTGAGATACAAATCTCTTTATTCCCTTCTGAAGTGGGGTTTGATTGACATAATGAGTCATAGACCCTGTCCAGGGACACACTGCCTTCTCCCCTTCTTTCCTCTGGAGACAGGGAAACTTTAAAGAAATCCACTTCAGAACTTGGTGACAGACAGCTTACTTGGAAAAATAATAAAGTTGAATCCTATATTAAATAACTTATTATTTGACGTTAATGCCAACTATGACAACCAGGACATATGTCAAAGCTTGACTACCCAACCTCACGAAAACATTATTAGCTACAACTCTAAGAAAAATAATCATATCATAATATCTTTTTTTCACATGTATCATTGCTTTATAGATCCTATAGGAGGAAAAAAAAAGTGATTCACAATCAATGCAGAGAGGGTGCCTACAACCTTAATACCTAAAAGGCTATGAGAAGAAGCCGAGACGTTGGGGGAATAATGGTTGTAGAAACCCATTTTTTGAAATCAATGCTTCCCACGGGGGAAGGATCATACAGATGAACTTTCTATGAAAAATAGCTTTCAGAACAATGCAGAGTAGAGATTTGATTCTCACTCAGAGGATTTCAAAAAGAGCTAAACAACTTAATGGAGTCAACACAATTTTACATGACATCACATCTTTCAGATTGAACAAAAGGAAGCTGGCTTAGGCAGTGTAAATGTTCCAGGGATCAGGGAGATCCAGTGCCAAAGGATAAGAAGTAGGAACCCTTCTAGAAGAAGCCTCCACTCTTCAGCTGCCAGCGAGTTCTGCTTTTGAAGAATGAAGCTTTTCATTGCCAGATTTTTTCATTTTTCTAGAAGGTTTGAAATCTAGGTTCAGTGTGGTATTTTCCCTTGCTCTCAGCGAGGTGGTGGAAGTCACATTTTTTAAGGGTGGCTAAAATAAAGTGGGTCTCTGCGCTGGAGATCTGCGTTCTCTACTTTGCAGCCTCAGAAGTAATTACTCAAATATATTTTTTATAAGAAAAGAAAGAGGATGAAAAAGAGTAAAGACTTGAAATGACAGAATGTGGAAAAGGAGTTTGAAGTAACCATTTGAGTGTTTCCAATCTCCTCCCCCTTTTTTTTTTCCTGGTTCCTTGTGGATTCTGCTAAGGCTGAAGGGAGTGAAGAGAACTTGATTAAAACTGTCCCCCAAGGCCTCTTCTACTGGAGCAAATGGATCCTTTTATTTAAGTAACGATTGTTTCTGTTTGGCTTTCTAAGACAGAGTATTCTGAGGAAGCCCAAGTTGGCCTCAAACATCACAGCCTCCCTTCTCAGTCATCTAGATATTGGCCAGAAACTTCTGGAAACAGCTAATTAGGAACATTTTGATACCAAATAATTAAGAGGTCACTTAGAAGTGACAAAACTTTGGGGAATAATGGCACACAACTAAACTCCCTGCACTGGGTAGGCCAAGGCAGGAAGATCTTGGTTTCAAGGTCTATCTGAGATACATAGTGAAAACCAGTCTCCAAAAATAAAAAGCCATGACAAAACTACCAAGAAACCTGAATTATTTTATTTGCCCTCTCACTGTAAGTACCTGACTGGTGCATGGCTGAAAACAAATGGAATCTCCTCTAGTTATTTCCTTATGACATGGGAGGCTGTAGCAATCATGGCTTAAAGTGGTAACATCACAGAGAAATAAAGCTTTCTTTTCAGTGGGGCCATCCATAGGAGAGACTCAATTATATTACTAATATCAGAGGCCATAGGAGTAAATATTTATTCTGCTTGTGGCCAGTTCTTCATAGGTAAGGATTTGCTAGTTTCATTCTTTCAATTTAACCAAAACAAATCTATCAATGATGGCTATCAATTGTAGGGAGATAGATTTTATAGAAATTATATACAACTAAATTATCCAAAAAATGCATTGATAACTGACCATTAATTGCAAACTCAATAATTATCATTGTACAGCTGAAAATGAGGATTCTGTGACCCACTGAAAGGTATAAAACTGTTCAGTAGAAAAGCAGAGACTCAAACACTGGCTCAGGCCAGAGGCCAGGGACATAGCTCAGTACTAGAATTGGTGTGTATTATAACCTAGACTGGTGAAAGAACCTCCAAAACCAACAGGGTCAGTATCCTCTTCCCTATTTGTCATAATATGAAGAGTAGGCTACTGAACGGTTGTGAAAATCCTTAGTCCAACTTGTTATGATACAGTATCCATGATCTATTTTTTAGCTGTTATATGACTGATTGTTTGAACCATAAATTACAAAACAACAATTAGAAATAGTAAGAATATCCTATGTAGCATATAATACTTTTTCATAAGTAGCAAGGTAGGTAATGCTTAAGTGTTATTTCTGAATAAGCAATATTCTCTAATTGGATATTGTGTAAGGTGGTAAACATAAAAGAGAGGATGACCCAGTTCAACAGATGAGAGACAACATCCATCCTATATACTAACAACAAAAAACTACATACAAAGTCTAGCATAGTCACTGATGGAAAAGATATAGGAGTTATATAATACATGTTCAACTGTGCATATTTACACTTGTGTGCATGAAATATATATGGCTATAAGTACATATATAGAAATAATGGATCTGAAATATGAAAATACTCCATATATAAAGTACATGTTTACATACAGATATTTGTGTATTTGTATACGAATGTTTTTATATATACTAACATATATATTGTAAAGCACACACATACTCACACAATAAGAATAATAAGAAATAACTCTGAACAATCCATAAATGGTTCAATTTCACAGTAGGAAAAATTGTGTGGCACAGTGCAAAGGGGCTTTGGAATTAGATTAAACAAAGTTCAAATCCTAAAGCTATTAGCTTTGGGACCTTAAATAAATTTCCTGGCCTTTCTGAATCTCAATTTCCTTATTTATAAAATAAGGATCACAATATCAACTATATTAAAAGATACAGGCTCGAGCTCACATATGGGAAAAGAAAACTAGACCTGTCTGGTGATGAATGTAAACCATTATAATATGAACTTAAAATCAAACCAGTTGTTGCTTTGTGTTGGAAGAAGAGGGCGGGAAAGACACATAAATAATATTTTCTGGGTGAAGAGCGTGTGTTTCTATTAGGTGTGGGATGATGGTTTGTGACTCAGACATTAATATTCCATTCTAATAAGCATCTCAAATGGACAGTTTTTTGTCCATAAATCAATGCCTCAATTATCCTGTGGAGAAATGGAACAGTTATATGTAGGAACTTCCCTGTATGCACAGAAGAATCAGAAAAATCACAATTGGGTCAATATTCAAGGTGTGCAGACCATGTGACCAACCAACCAGCTTTAGTGGTTCTTTTTATACCCTGCTCCCCCATCATGAACTAAAAAGGAAATATGAGATCTCAATGTGCTGAGAGCAACATCTCTACAGCATAGTGGCATTCATTTGATGCCACAACCAAATTTAGTGGCTAAAATATCCCCAAAACAATATATCATAATTAACTCTGCCTTTATTATCATAAAGGCACACATATCTTGGGCTTAAAACACTCCATGTTAACCATTAGTATGAAAAGAATAGTCCTTCTAAGAATAAATCTAGACCAGAAGATTTTTCCATCTCAGGGATGTTTTTAAATCCTCTAGCCTGAAAATAGTTTGATTAGAAGAGGAGCCCTGGGTTCATGCGTTCTGTCTCAGTCTGGGGAGAAACAGCTGTCAGTCACATCACTGTCCTCCTCCCACTGTCCCTGGGGGACAACTTAAGCAGGCTGTTGCCAGGATAAGCACTCCTTGGGGACTTGCCAGCTCGTCATGGCCTGCAGCAGCAAAGCAGCGCATCTCTCTCCACTTGGTCTATTAGCCCTTTGACTTCCTTCCTTCATGCACAAATATAAATATAATGCTTAAGTGAATGATTACTACTGTCCCCAAAGAAATTTCAATTAAACACTTGGAATCCTTAGGAATGATACCTAGGGGGATTCTAAATAGAGCTATAATTCGTTATGTATTATTAAGTCTGGCCTCAGATTGTAAATCTCTTCTTTTCCCTTTTAGTATTAGCTGGAGCTTTCAAAGGACCACCTCCCCTATGCTTTGACCAATTTTTTTCCCCATACCCTCAGTAGAATTGGTGGTATGGAGCTGTCTCTGAACAAAAACAGCCAGTGGTCCTGTTGTCATGGTGGGCTGCCACATTGCACTGCCCAATGCTAACGCTTTGCATAGGGGCACTTTTCTGCTCAAAGCAAGGGGCATCTGGAAATGTCTCATGGTTGTCCCCTGCATATTTTTCCATGTAGCACACAATGTTCCTGTCCATCATGGCCTTGTGATATCACAAGCATGAAAGCCAATAAACTGTCGATCTCTGTGAAAGGTATGGCTTTGTCTAATTAGCTACTGTGATCTTAGTGTCTGGAGCAATGTTGGGCATACAGATAGTAGGATTGTTATAAACAAATGCAATCATGTTGGTAAAGAGAAGCAAAGAAGTAAGCTAAGAAGGCCAAAACAGATATTTTTACTTTGGAGCCTACTGTGCTAGCTGTCATGTATCTCTGGCACCCAGCATTGAAGTTGACACACAGTGGGTCACAGGATCTCCATTTTTTTTCTCTTCTCCATCTGTATTTCCTTTACCAATGAAGAGTTTCCAGTGTGAATGGTGTTTACTGATATGAAAACAGTTACAGACAATTCTCATGGGACCTCTGTACTACATCTTACAAGTGGAGATAGTGAATGTCTATGCTCTGGACTGGTGTTTCACAGATGTTTGCACAGAAAACAGCTTTCAAGGATAGAGAAAATGCCTTCTACCATAGCAAAGAACAGCTTTTAGTACAAACTTTGATGAAGGAGACCATAATTCCCTGTGGAGCAAAGGAGCTAGCAGTTGACCCATTATAAGTGTTCTCTTCCCCTAAGCGCTGGATTCTGTCCCTGTGATCCCTCCCCCAGCCCCAGCCCATGCCTGTAGCCATGTTCTGTTGTTTTGCATGTTTCTCTATATGATCTGAGTCTCAGGAACTACCATGCATGTTTTTCTTCCTGCTACATTGACTGCTGAGAGCTAATACTTTCCTGTACTCTAAGACAGGAGTCCATGATCTCTCTCTAGAATCTCTGGAAATGCCACAGTTTCCTGCACACCAGCAAAAAGAAATTGTGGAACCTACAAGGTGCTCATAAGAAGCTCTATGACCGACTTATTACTGGATGTCCCCACGAGGAATAACCTAGAAATAATCCTTTTATCTGTCTTATCTGCACTACAAGAAAGACAAACAAACAAAACCCAAAACAACAACAAAACTGTTCATGTGTCAAGTCCATGTGCCCAATGAACCTATCTCCTAAGCAAACCATCTTCTTGCTAATAAAATTAACAATGAAGATTAAATATGATAGCACACTTCTTTCCCACTCTCTTATGAACTGAAGCAGCTTCTTGGGTAAATTTCAACCATCTCACCCTGATAAGTAATTCTGTTGGCATTTGTATTTACCTACCATTGATAACTTAAAATAAGGAAGTTGTCTAATTAGGATTTGATTTGCCTTCTCTTTTGTGGGAATCATCTGGAAAACATTTGTCTTGAGAAATTTTTAAAAAATCAAAAACAAAATAAAACAGGTTGGTGTTCTTCCTGTAAACCAAAGTCCTCATGGAAAAGAGAGATTAAAAATAGCTCCCTCCACTCAAACAAATGCTTCCAGGTGTCTTGCTGTTTGGCGGAGCTGAGCAGTGGATTCTTGACAAGGATGCTAGGTCCTTCCGTCCTAGAGCTGGCAAATTTTCCTATGGTGTTTCCTTAAGCTACATGTACTATTGCAGTATTTTGGAAGAATTTACTTAGGAACTAGATATTCAGCAAACCTCACATTCTGCTTTCTCTTCCCTGATTACTTGTTTTCTGCTCTGTTATTCAGTTGAATTAAATGATGAGGTCTAATCAGATTATATTCAGACAGAAGAAGAAAAAAGTTCCTTTTCAGAAAAAAAAATCACTCAGGTCAATGGGTTACCAAATAATATTCCCTTCTATGCTGAGTTTCTGTGATTCATCCTCTTTTGATTTATCCAAATATAGTTTTTAAAGAAAACAGGAATATTAGCTCCTTTCCAGTACTGGGGCCTTTGCCAATTACTTAAAGAAAAATTAATAAAAAAATGTTTAATGCCACTAAAGAAGCTATTTCTACCAAAAGCAATGTCTGTATTAACATCTTAATGTACTGTTTCTCCCAGTAAAGAAGTGGATTCAAATCTTCAGCAAGTAATAATATAACTGTGTAGAAAATAATTAAAAGAAAATTTTCTCTATTTGAAGCCAGTCTACTATCTCTCTGTTGTGCCTCTGTGTCATGACCCTCTCACAGACACCATGCACAAATGCTAAATGATTAATGGTAGGTCCCAAATTACCTTTGCGTACCCTGTCTCCTGACACCCAAAGCCCTGTGCTCCCTCAGAGGCATATTTGAAGGGATGATCACATCCAGACATTAAAGCTTGATTGGAGAGGGGTCTTCTAAGCACTGCCTTTCTCTTATTTAGTGTCTCACTTACTGATATCATAGAAGTTGCCTGCCGACTCTGCCATCTTTGTCTCCCCATGTTCCTAGTCATGTATGCTTTCATACACGCTATCACAAAGCCAAGGGAAAGGACTCTGATTCAGTGAACTTGAGTTGTGATAGAGGACTGGTTCTCTAAGTTCCTTAAAATCTGCTGATTAGCAGATCTAGGACCATGAAAAGAAAGCAGAGAGTTTATCTTCACCTACAGCCTTTCTTCTGGTTAATTGGCATCTTTGCAGCATCCCACTGAGGCGGTATGTAGGAGGAGCTAAGGTGGGAGGAGTAAGGAAGGAAGAGGAAGGGGAAGAGGAGGAGCAACGTGAGGGAGTGACAGAGAGATGTAGCACGGTGGATGACCATGCATGTACCAAGAGCAGTCCTGTGTAACAACTTATCTAGGTTAGTTAATTGGGAAACATCTATAATTATGTGGGCATATTTTTATTGAGCATTACCAAATATATAAAGCGTTTGATTAATATTTAAGCTTTAGAGTCTCATTTCCTACCGGGCCGTGTGGATGGCAAGATGGTCTGGGCACAGCCCAGCTTTGTGGAGACAGCGTGGAAAATTGACAGAGCCATCTCACACGCTGGCATCTCGTGGGTGGGTGGCAGGGCCAGTATCCCTGGCCGCCTGAGCAGACGGCCTGAGCTCAGCAGCAGCAGTATGCCGCCTCCGCTCGTGGCCGCAGGACTAGGCTAGTCAGAAACATGGCAGCTGATTAAGAATAGCCAGATTGGATGCAGCCATTTTAAATATCTCCCGCAACAGTGGTACACTGAAAGGAGCCTTGTGATTTACTGATTTTGAGAATTTAAAAGGAATATTCCTACCTTCATCTACAGGTGCCATCACCTGCCTACTGTAATTCTTTCTTTGCTTGCTCTAGGTATCAGGAACAGATTCTCCAAGAAGTTAAATGGGCAGATATTTCTTACTGCTTTCTCTTTGTGCACCAGCTTCCATGAAAGTGTCTCCTTGTCATTAAAGTCAAGAGCCAAAGTGAGGAGACGTCCAAAGGCATCTAAAGCATAAGCTTTTTTGTTCTAGTTGATGGCCTGAATGAGTGAAGATAACCATCTAATCTTCCTTCTATTGCAGTGATAAAACACTGACCAAAAACCACTTAGCAAAGAAAGTCCATAGCTTACAGTTGTAGTCTACCAAGAAGGGTAGTCAGGGTAGGAACTCAAGGAAGAAACTTGGAGGAGGCAGGAACAGATGCAGAGTCCTCTGTGAATGACAGTGTTTACTGCCATGATCTCCATGATTGCTAGGACAAGTTGCCTAGGAATAGACCCTGCTCACAGTGGGCTGGGCCCTCATCCATCAATCACAAATAAAAAAAAAAATGCTCCCTCAAAGTTGCATTTGCCAATCTGATGGAAGCATTTTCTGGGTTAAGGTTCCTCCCCACAGATAATTCTAACTTGTGCCAAACTGACAGAAAACTATCCAGCATGCCAAGAGGATCATATTTATGGTTTTCTTCTTTCTTTGTTGCCACCTTATGTATTATTTATAGAGATTATTTTCTGGATGAACTGTTGATTTGAAAAAAGTGCCTAGTTATCTGTATATTTTTGTTTCCTTCGGTGAACTATTTTTCCCCCATCTACAATTGGTTTTAAGCAGGGATTGATTTCTCGTCAAAATTTCTTGGTTCTAGCTCATGAATCTTAAGTAAAAATAGGAAAAGCAACTCAGAGGTTCAGAGGGTTGTGTTCCTGGCACCAAAATGTTTTACTAATTCCATGTGCCCCAACTATCTTATTGTAACAGTGTCTTTTAAGAAAAATGCTTGAAAAGAGATAAACATGTCATTATCTGGAGAACACCGCCTGCCCCCTACCACCTCTCTCCACTGCCTATCAAAAACCTTGAATTCTGGTCCTAGTTTTTTACATAAATTAGTATATGTGAGGAATATAGGCAGAATTAAAGGGATGAAGTTTGGGAGAAGAGTTCCTTGGATTATGTCTACCCAGCACGCATATGGTGAGATGGCTGAGTTCAGTTCCCAGCACTCACTTTGGGTGCCTCCCAAACAGCTGTAACTCCAGAGAAGAGAGCCTACACTGTTAGCTTCCAGTAACACCAGCTACCTGCCCACACTGACACTCATATCCACCTACTCACACACTGACACTCATATGCACCTACTTACACACTGACACTCATATCCACCTACTCACACACTGACACTCATGTACACCTACTCACACACTGACACTCAT
>NW_021620929.1:6312061-6407808 GCF_004785775.1 Grammomys surdaster
TCATGTACACCTACTCACACACTGACACTCATGTACACCTACTCACATACTGACAGTCACGTGCACCTACCCACATACTGACACCTACCCACACACAGATGGAGAACTGAAATTAAAATACTTTATGAACCTTTTCACAGTATAAACAGCATTGTTTAACATAATGAAATTTTATCTATTCAATGCCAGTTCCCTTCCACTATAATATTTCTCAAATGGGTTTGCTAAGGTGAAAAACATCATAATTTGATATTTAAAAAAACACAAATGAAGGGCTAAAGAGATGGCTCAGGAGTAAAGAGCACTGACTGGGTCCTGTTTCATAGGACCTGGGTTCAATCCCAGCACTTACATGACAATTAGCATCTATCTGTAGCTCCAGTCCCAGAGGATATGTCATTTGCTTCAGGTCTCTGTGGGTATTGGAGACAAATATGCTACACAAACATAAATGCAGGCAAAAATCTATACATATAAAAATAAGTTAAAATTTTTTAAAGAACCAAAAATAACTCAAATGAAATATATTGCCTTGGAAAAATTAATTTAATTATTAATGATCTTAAGAAAATTTTGCTGTCATAGTTTGCTTTTTAAATTCACTATTGAATTAATTTCCTGCTGTGTTCTAAACTGATATTCAATGTCTAAGCTCAAGTGATCCTCCTGCCTCAGTCTCCTGAGTGCTTGAAGTTCAGGTGTTTGTTACCATGCTTAGGTTTTAAAGTTACTTTCGGTAAACGTAGGAGTTGTTTGTTAGTTACTAATTATAGTTTGATTTATATTATTTTCCTTATTCAAGACAGCTGCATTCCCTTTTACTAAAACAAAAGGATGGATCTTAGGTATAGTCTGACCATAGAAGGGCTCTTAAGTAAAGCAGAAGTTCGTGAATTTGAGACCTAAGGATGAACTAGATCATAAAATGGAAAGAAATGAACACGATGTTCCACCATATTGGGGGAAGCATCAATGGCTATCATTAAAGTCAAACCAAACTGAAAATAGGAGAGATCACATTAAGAATGGTCCAAAAGGAACACATTTTAGTACCTATATCTTGATGCATAGTCTAGTATTCAGAGTAGTCACAGAATACCTCCCCACCCCTAGAAAGAATGAGTGGTTATACTGCTCAGGAAATGAAGATAGACCTGGAGCATCTTATGAGGTTAGAAGGGAAGAATGTGCTCCTCACTCTTCCAAACAAATCCAAAATAACAGAAGACAAACAACTTATGAGTGGCAAATCATCCAAAGTCACACAGGGGCCAAGTAATACAGCCCTTAGTGGTCATATCTACCAGAACATGACTAGAAGAGTATTTTAAAAGCCATATTGTAGTAATGGCTTTTAAAAGCTGCAGTATGGAATAAACATGGTCCATACAGTTATAAATTACTGGGTAGACAAATAAATGGAAAATAAGTACAAGTAGACGAATTTCAATGTATTTATATATTTATGCTATGTTCCAGAGGTGGAATATAAGACTATGATTTACATATAACTGTCTCTTAAAAACACATTATGAAAAGATTACAAAAGTAATTTTACAGAGAGGAAAATCTGAAGTAAAACCCACTGTGTCAGCCACATGCTCAATATTAAACTAAACAGTGTAAGGACAAGTTGGTAGGATACTCCATTGAAATAATATAACGGGACTGGCTCTTGGTTTCTGCAGCCTTCCTCCCTTAAATACATCAAAACTTGTAAGGAGATAAGTATTGAGCATATCTCAGCTATGAATCATTCTATAATGTACCCAGTGCTCTAGAACTGCCCAGTTGATCAAAAACAAGGAAAGTCTAAGAAAGCTACCATAAACTAGAAGACTCTAAAGGGGGCTAGACACCAAGAGCAAAATTGTATTCTGGGTGGCATGCTGGCACAGATGCAGGACTGTAGAGGAAACTGGGGAAGTCTGAAATAAAAGCTTCAGTTGGTACCCATGCATCAGGACAGGCTAACCGATTGATACAAACTCACTTGTTCTATTGGATAGAGGTATTAGTATGGAAACTGAGGTTAGGGGTGTACAGAAATCTTAGTATGATACTTGAGATAGTTGGGCATATTTAGATACTTCTAAAGCTTACTCTGGTTTTAGAAGACTCATTCTACAATTTATTTTAAATGTTTTTTTAACAAGCTTGCTTTATCCAGAGAAGATTTAAAAAGTAAAGAAGTGGAAAGGGGAAATAATCACTATTTGGGGAGATAAACTGGAGAAACCGTTTGATGAATTTTAAATTTTCCTTTATTTGCTTTTACAAATCAGAGCTAAATTGGTCAAATAATTCCTTGAATGTTACTTTGCCCATAGCATAGAAACTTTGGTTGAGAATATGAGGGCAACTTGTAATTACGTACCGTTATAATTTACATAAATATTACCTATTTTTCTAAAACAACAGACGAATGAACCAGGATAGAAGAGATCTGAAGTTTATCTTTAATGATAAAACACAGGTACATAATAATTTCTTCATGAAATTTAAAGCACAAGTGTTGTTTTCCCCTGGAAAGACGTCTAAAATGTTAAGTATTTCACAAAAGGTCATGCATTGTTTCATTTGAATCATTTAAACATACAATAGAAACCAGCTAACAGCAATGTTCATATAAAAATCAGAAAACAGAAATATATAAATGTTAAAAAGAAGCAATGAAACCACTTCTTTGTCAAAATAGTAACACAGTACTATTGTCCAAAATTAAATAAAAACCATAATAATAATAAACAACGCAATAGCATCACCTAACCTTGTTACACTGTGTCTTAGAATTTGTAAAGGAACAAATAAAAGAAAATATATTTAGTGAAAGAAAGAACAGAACAAATAAAAAAGAAAGGAACAAATAAAAGAAAATATATTTAGTGAAAGAAAGAACAGAAAATTTACCTATTAGTAAATCAAGCAAAGAATTGATAAATATTCGTTTGAAGCTAAAGATATAACATAAAAAAAACATTCTTTATCTGTTTTAAAAGCATTAATCTTGGAGGAACACAATGTGTCATAACAATAAACACCCAAACCTAACCAGTGAGATTGCCATGAGCTACTTTGGAAGAAAAGGAGCAGTCCTATTATTGAATATATCCTGGGGGGGAATACAGATATGGAGTGTACACTAATATCTTCACTAGGAGTGGGTTCAAAATAACAATCCATAGTGCCTCGACACAAAGTCCTCCAGTCTGCAAAAGGGAGTTGGGAGAAGAGGTGAACAGTGGACACTGAACAGATTCATAATACTTGGTGAAATGGGTAGGGGTAGTGCTGGAGGGGAAGAAAGGAAAGGAAGAAAAGAAAAGAAAAAAGAAAGAAAATTTAAAAGAAAATAAACATGGTGTATTGACTTCATTTGCTTCCTACTGTCTTAACTTACTGACAATTTTCATGGAATAAATATGAACATTTTGTCAATATTTTCATATAATTCCAATGCTTTTGATATATCAGATATTCTTAAAGATTTTTAAAAATTTATTATGTATAGAATTCTGCCTGCGTGTACACTTGCACACCAGAAGAGGGCATCAGATTTCATTATAGATGGTTACGAGCCACCATGTGGTTGCTGTGAATTGAACTCAGAACCTCTAGAAGAACAGCCAGTCCTCTTAACCTCTGAGGCATCTCTCCAGTCCCTACATCAGGTAATTTTAATGATGCCATTTCCAGTGTTTATATTCAGTTAAACTTTATGAAGATTATCTGATATGCTATGGCACATACATAAACATGTAGAGAAGATTAGGGAATGTAGTAATGTAAGCACTTTAATGAACTTTCAAAAACCTGCTAGAAATCCAGATGCTGTGAATATCTATCAGAGAAACAACAGAAACGTGTGGAAACTTACGATTTTTTCTCATAAGGTAATGAAGAACATTGCTGAAATGTCTTTTAGTGTTTTGTGGAAGACAGATCTTGCAGGTGATAAAACTGAATATTCAGTTAGATGCTTTCTAAGTATTCAAAGATCACGTTTCTCTCTGCTGCTAACGAAACACACATAAGACTGGGTGATTGATAAAAAACCAGAAATTCATTTCTTATAGCTCTAGGTTCTAGGAAGTCCAAGGTCAAGATATTTGGCCTGGCTACCTCATGGAGCTTTTCACATCAATTCAAAATGCCTCCTACTCTAGAGGGAGAAACGAGAGGGAGTCTTCCCACAGAAGATCATAGATAAAACAAAATATGGATGAGCCATCCCCTGAAAAAATGGGTAAAGCCATTGATAACGTCATAGGGAATAAATCTTTAATTGGCAAACACTTCCTCAAAAAACTCTGCCTCCATATCATGTATTATTAGGTATGTGTGAGGTTTCTCAACCATGAATTTGCAGACAAAAATTCGATGCACAGAATGATGGCTTGCTTTTCCTAACTTCTCACCATTGAAAGTAAAGAGAAAATATGAATCCAAGGAGCTTTGAAGCAAAGGTGGTCAAGAATTGAAAGCGTTTGAAAGCTCTGTGTCTTTGTATTGCAAACAGTAAGAAGCTGAGTTCTGAAGAGAACATCACCATGTGGCTGTGCAAATATCTACCCACCACCCACCATCCAGGCAGAATTTGTAGCCAAGGAGATAATGTTTGAGTCTTAAGATATAGTAGAATTTCCCTCGAGAAGATTTTAACTTACTTGTGACCTATCAAGCCTCAAAGTCCACTTCTTTGTATTGGTCTCATTTAATACTTTCCATCCTTGCATTTGAAGCATATAAATTGGCAGGTCTTACAGGATTATAGAATAAACCATATCTTGAACGCCACCCTCTTGATTTACATAATGTTTGCTTGAGAATTTGAAATTTAGTTTAGAGCTGATGGTTGAGATACAACCAGTGTATATTTTGTCCACGAAAGACATGTTTAGATATCAAGACTAAATACTATTGGATGAACAGTGCTGTTAAATATACTGACTCTCCTAATTCCCCATTAATGTTAGAAGAGATCATGGGTGTGAAGTCTTGGCTTGGTAGGACTTTTAATAAGACAATATTAGAGTTTTCTCTCTGCTTGTGAGGACACAGAGAAGAAAGACATCTGTAGGCCAGAAGAACTTGAGAAGCTTCATAGGAGTATAACCATGCTGGTAGATTCGTTCTATATGTCTAGGTTCCAGAAAAAAGTAATTTCTGTTATTTAAGCTCCCACATATATAGCATTTTTCTATGGGAGTTCACAATGATTGAGATAAAGCAAATCATTCAGTGCAGTTCCTAAGTAACCGGCGTTCTCTTTCTTCCCTCTTAACCAACCGTATTTTTTATCATTTATTTATCTATTTATTTAATATGCGAGCATGTGTGTGTATACGTGTGTGTGTGTGTGTGTGTGTCTATGTCACTGGGCATACAAATCACAATGTTGTGCATACTATGCAGGTTAGATATTCCCACACCCAATTTTCTTGTAAGAGTGCTATCTTTTGCACAGTGATATAGCAGACTGTAATGTTTTGCTAGAGCTTAGTGGATAGCCACAGTGGGCTATTATCTAGCACAGTTAGGAGGTATATTTACCTCTGTAACAGTATGGACATGCCGATTAAGGGATGTTGCTAGTGATTATAAAAAATCTAATGAAAGAAAATCATAAATTTCTATTTCATGCTTTAAAATTTTATTGCAGATTATACAACCAGATCCAAGATATCTCCGGAACAATCTTTTGGTTGTATGTTTTTTTTAACATTATTTTCAAAGGCTTTATTACTCAAAAGGATAACCAACAGTAAATTAATCTTGATTTATAATAAAACATCTTAATACATATTTAGGATGTTATTTGAAATTGGCCATGGTTTGGTATGAATCATTTATACCTTCAAATATATTTTAAAGAATAAACAGTTGTTTTCTCATCTACCCTCTGATAGCCCCCACTACTCTGAATCATAAACCTTGCTCTTAGTACTGTGCTTCTGTTTTTAAACCCACAGGGTGCTTCTGCACTGGGCTCTTATAGCCTAAATTATCTAAAAGATGATTGTTCCCACTAGACTCACCTTCCCTGTCTGCTGCTCTGTATAACCTTGTCTGGTATGTCCAGGAACAATGACTGCTTCCTTTAGACCCTCAGCTCACTTTACAGATACCTTTATCACAACTTATCTACCCACTGCATGTTCTTGTTTGGTTGAGACAGGATCTCACTCTGCCCAAGACTGGCCTAAAACCTGTAACTGTCACATTTTAGAGTAATGCATTTTGATATGAGATGAGCTGAAAACATGGTTTACTAATTGTGTTTTATTGATATAACATGCTCTTTGAATGGCTGGGTAAAATATGTTAAATCATAACTACTACTGCTTGCAAACCTGGGATACTTAATAAAAATTCATTATTAAGCTACAATGTTTTCAGGTTCCTTAAGTATCAGAGAAAATGCATTGTAAAATCCCAGCTTTCCCTTTTCTTGTTCTCATTCAATGCCGCATGCATGGCTCTACCATACACACAGTTCTGGTATAGCAGTATGCAAGTTTGTTGCCCTGTGCTTTGCAAGAGCCTATTAGAAAGACCACAAGGAGCCTGGAATTCTCCACAGTTGTGTCCACATTTCCTTTGTAAACTTCTGAGATGTGATTTGTATTCCTTAGGTAATAGACAGGCTTTCTTCAACTTTCTTTACAGCCAGCCTACTGAGCCTCTTCAGTCTCCATTCCTGCCACTCCTGTGGACAACAACAAAAGCGCACACAAAGAAGCCAGAGACCAAAGATGCCTTTTCATGCTCTAAATCAAAGGCGGTAGCCGCCTGAGCTTGGCACATACTCCAAACACTGCTCCCAAGTAGGGCTCATCCTGATCAACTGGCTACAGCATGTGGCCAGCAAAACCAGAGAAACTACAAATGGCTGCACCCACCCCTTCCCCAGGGGGGCTTACCTTAGCAAAGAAAGGAGACACCAAAGGGCTAACATCAAAAGACATGGTGGATAGATTGTAGAGGTTGTGTAAGAATCTTCTTACATGAGTTCTAGTGTAAGAGAGATAGGAAATGGATTCCTCACACAGCAGGAGGCTTTGCTGCATGGAGGCTGCCATCATTGGGATGTGATGTTAGGAAGCTACTCAAACCTATAAGTTTTGCTTTCCTAATTGATCAAGCAGGACTTATAATAGCATCCTTAGTAGGTCTGCCAAGATGATGCCCCAAAGGCAGTGGGGAAAGCTAGTACACAATAGTTCACTTTCCCCATCAGCTTATGTTTTCGTTTGTTAAACATCTGAGATACAGGGCAAGCACCTTGTCATGAATAGTAACTGATATTTTGTTAGACCGATAATGAAATGAGTAGTCTGATTTGGAGAATAAATCAGAAGTTTAAAATAAAACATGGGATAGATTTTTAGAAGACCAAATTGGGGCTGGGATGAAACTTGGAGTTACTGGATTCTCAAGTCTCCCCTTTAGCACCAGAGTCCCCATTGTTCAAATGAAGGATGGTTCTCACCCTCAATATGGAATTGTTGTGACCAGGTAGGCTTCACTGGTCTATTTGCAAAATGAGCTGACAATAAAGATGAAGCTGTGTGTTTACAACACTACAAATTAGGACTCCACAGAGTCCACTATACTAAAACAGCCAAGCTCTAGTCACCACGGCTAAGACTAAAAGAGGCTGACAGAGCAACCTAAGTGAGCCGATAGCAATGAAATCCGAGTTTAATTTCAAACAGCAATGGTTTCTGTTTCTCCTGTCTGTTAGAATGTAAACATCTGAGTCCTTTATAAATTTTGATTTCTAAATCAAAATCCATGGCTTTGAAGACAGGAGCAAAATATGTGCAGATCAGTTTCCACTGGTGTAAGAGGCCAGCAGAGTTTGCCACTCAGATACTATGGCCTGCAAACCATAGACCCTCTAAGGCAGGCCATTTGTGGGTGCTGTATTCAATGACACAAGGGTGATGGGATTTAATGAAGTGGCATTAGCAATGGAGTAAAGGACAGAACGGAGAGAAGAAGAGAAGGGGAAGAATGGAAAGAAGAGAAAGAAAGATACATTATGAGAGAGACAGAATATAAGAGAGATGTAGCAGTAGATGGGCACTCTCAAATTAACAGATGTGAATGGAAACAAGTCTTAATTTCTGAAGCTGATTTTTGAACTATCAACATTGCAGGGATACTTCAAGAGGTGTTCAGAATGACCCACCATCAAGACCGGCCCACTGTCATTCAGTAAAACCATATAATGGCTGCTAATCTTCCCAAGGTCAGTGTTTAGGTTTGGTTGGAATCACTGGCCAATGCCAGGCATCCCAGGCTGAAAGCCAACTCCACAATTTTCTAATGGTGCAAACCCATTAGTAGCAAACCCCAAGCTACTTAACCTCCTTTTTGTCTCCATTTTCCCATTGCCAAAATGAGGATAAGGAAAAAAATTGTACGGACCATGAAGGAACAATGAAAAGCAATTCATAAAAGCACTTAAGTGTCTGGCACATGGTAAATAACAAACATAAAATTAAATTATTAGTACACTCTTAGAGTGTTTCCAGTGTGTGTGGTGTGTGTGTCTATTCATGTTCATAATCGGACCAACTCTGCTGACTGAACATTTTCATTACTGTTTCATTGAATCTGACCCCTCCATTCCAGCACCAAAGTCGAGTCCAGGCAACCACAGGATATATAGAAGCCTAGGAAGAATAGTTTAAAAGTTCTCACAAGTTTTTGGTATTTAATTGCTTTGTTAGTTTAGGAGAATACCTTTATTCCAGGCTTGGTGTGTAGAGGCTTAACTTTTAATATTGATTAGTCTACAACATTGGATCTGGAATGAAGAGAGTAGGCAGAGAGAACTCCAGTAAACAGCCACAGCAGCTAAAACTGGAAAGTAACAGCCACATTGTCTTTTACCCCACTGTAAGTACTCCATCAGGCTACAATGCCAACATTTGCCCACCACAAAGAATGATCCATATTAGCTTGCCCAGGGACATAGTATTTCTTTTTGGAATTATTTTTGGAGTTATTTTTAGTATGGTATTTGTTTAATAAGAGTGCCTGCCTGCCTTGGTCCCTAGTGCCACAAAAGGAAGGGGAAAGGGGAAAAGACGAGGAAGACAATGACTTGGGGAAACTAAGGCTTCCTAGTAAGCTCGTAAGAGTATCTACTTTGATAGTGGTAAAATAAAGCCATAACCACACTGCTTGTATGTTAGCCGTTGCTTTAAGGACTTTATGAGGATGTTAGCTCCTTAAATAACCTTGTGATCAGTAATATCATTAGTTATCTTTGAAAGTTGAATAAATTAAAGCTTAGGGATGAAGGTAGATATTCTCAGAGTTTCACGGCTTGAGAAAGTGGTGGCTTTTCAGCCAAGGAGAGCGGAGGAAAGCAGCTCCCTCCCGTTTTCTTTGATTTGTTCTGATAACTCATTAGGAATCCAGTCTGATTCCCCTGTTCTTTTGGAAGGGCTCCCTCTAATTGTCTTTCCTGTCTTCATCCATTTTACTTACTGCTTATTTCACCGTTACAATATTTCTTTTATCTTTGTTAATGACTTGTAGATTCTCATCGAACCTTTATTACAGGCACTATTGTTTCTCAGGTTTAAATGTGCATCCATTGGGGGAAAAAGATTGATTAGGTTTGAAACAAACTTCTGATTTTACACTTATATTTGCAGGTGACTCTGAGGATCAGCTGCCCCCTCAATTTTGGAATCACCCATGTTACCTCTATCTAGTACCTCCTATGCTTGCTTGGCTTCCTGGCTAAAGATACTTGAATAGGATACTTGCACTTTGCTATAATATGTAGGCAATGAAGGATACAAGTTAAGAGACTGAACCAGCAGTTCATTGGCTCTCACCTATTTGCTGCTTCCATTTTCATCCTTGAGCTAATTAGTTTTCTTGTGATTAATGCTTATGAATCCAACCCAGTAGAAACAAATAGAACACTGCACAGGATATTCCTGATGCGACGGGTCACATTAAGAATCCCAAGGAAGGAGCCTATGCTACTCGTGAGGATGGAACTGGAGCAAAGCCAAACATTGGTGCCAAACACACCGACTTCTTATCTTCTGACCCTCCTAAGCAATATGGAGGCTTCCGGTTCAGTAGTGACAAAGCTGTTTTCTCCAGGGAAAAAAAAGCCTGCTTCTGTTTCGAGGGGCAGCTCCCAGCAAAGAAACCCTCACCACGATAAAGTTCAGATGCACAGGCAAAGGAAGTAATTTTGACAAAGAATAGCAAGAGCTGTCCATACAAATGTAGAACAAAAACATAAAAAGGCATAAAAGGTATTGATAATTAATTTGAAATACCGTAAGGAAACGGTAGCTAAAGCGAGGGGAAAATAGAGCCTCAACAAAGACAAGCTGAACAGCCGAGGGCAGGAAAGCAGCTGCCCCAACACTGTGCACTGCAATTGCAACGCCCCATTTTTTTTTTCTTCTGTAATTGTGGTTCTACTTATCCCATCTTAGATTCATAGAAAAACTTGAGTGGATGGGGGATTATTTCACGCTGGGAATACAAAAATAAGTTTGAACAAATTGCCCATTTGTGATTATTTAAATAAAACATCATAATTGGAATATGTTGGTCGATAAAGGCAATTCTTTTCCTTCTCTCTCTTTTGTATAAGAACAATACGCTAAATGCTATCTTGATTTTTTTCTACTGCATTTCTGTAAATACAGTATTTAATGCCAGGTGCCCCCTCAATGTTACATTGTGATGGGCTCCATCAATGGAGGAGTAAACGCACCCCATTTTGTGGCTTCCCCACCACTCTGGCTCTGACAAATCATTATCCACATTCTCTGCCTCTATGTTGTCTTCTATGATAATTATATGCGGCTTGACTCAGTGGTGCGCACATTTAATGGGTCCCCCCCTTTACCGCATTCATTTCGACACTGGTTCCCTTATATGGCTACATTCCCTACCATTGTTTTCATGATTGTTTTGAAATATACCATTCAAATGAAAAGGATTACCCATCTTTTCTCGTAGTTTCAACAAAGGAAGGAGCTGATTTGGGAACATCTTATGAACCTCCTTTTTCAATCAGGATGGCAGGACAGGGAGCATTGGACTGCCTGGTGTCTCAGTGGATACATTCACATACTAACAATAAAGGAGTGTGGTTATTCTTCAAGGCTTTACCAACCTGTTTAACTCATGATAGAGTTGCTGGTTGTTCTGACAGTTTAGCTTCTAGATTTAAGCATTTAAAGCAACCATTCATTTATATATTATTTCAATAAATTATCTTTGTATAATATCCTTCAGTAGATACAATACAGTAAGACTTCAGTATATGAGTTTATAAAGCAAAAATCAAACAAGGTTCATCACATGAAGCTGAGTTTCTGCCGACAGTAATAAGGTAGAATAGTATAATACAAAGTTAGGGATATCATCCAAGTATACTTGGGGTGCTCCTGTGGGCCCTAAGTCTTCAGTGAATAGGGGATATATAAATGAATGCTGGAAGACATGGAACTGTTATTTTACACCTAGGGTCTCTGTTTTCCATCATTTAATTTAAACTGTGGGAAAAAAATCCAGTACCCCATCTAATCTGCTACCATTTGGAGTCTGGGATCAGCTTGAGAAACTCTTGATGAGGGGAAGCACAAGGTATATACTGTGTCAGTTTTCTAGCTAGAAGCTCTCTCATGATAGAGGAATGAGCCTCTGCTAACGTTGTCCATGATTTGAACATTCTTGCCCATACAGAGTTGGAAGGGCTCCAGAAAGTTGTGTCTCCCTGATGGAAAATCCAGCTTGAACTTAACCCATCACAGTAGAACACAGGAGTGAGACAGTCTGAGCTTGCATCCAGAGCACGCTTGTCTCAAATGGTCCTTTCGTAAACAGAACACTCATTCTTAATCTCAGTGATAAGACAGGATTCCTCCATGAGTCCCACAAGGTGACTTACAACTCTGAGCATTTGGCAAGCACAAAGTCTGATATATATCAAAGAGTCTAGTTAAGGCTGGCTGTCACAGTAAAACAAATCCTCAAGGCTCTCTTCCTGTAATACTCTTTGACACTATAAGGTGGCATAAGGTATTGTTCTGTATAGAATATAATGATAACTGAATATTCAAGGTGAATTTCAGTATTTAATACAATGAGTTAATCCAAGTGCTTCATGAAGAATCAGAGATTTGAACAAATAAAGACGGTGTTTTGAAGAGAAGGAAAATCAATGAAGCCATAAGTTGGTTTTACCAACCAAGTTGATTGCAATAGCCCTTGATTTCCATCATCTATGACTTTTTCTGCCTTAGGCTGTAGTTTGAGCATGTACAGTATACTCGTTCACTAATTTTCTGACAAATATTTTTCCTAATCCCATTCATAATTCTTCCTTCATAGGTTTTTATAAATACTAACATAAAATATGAGATGGAGATCCCACGTCTGTATTTGAAATGTGTCTGATGAACCAATTAACTTTTGACTATCTAAGCAACATTTTTTAGATTGGCCCCATGTGTATCCACCTAGGGTCATTTCCCAGGGAAGGCTATTACATGGAAGCAAGAAAGGCAATGCCTCCTTTTCTTACAAGGTTAGTACACTTTAGTAATTACAGCATCATTTATTCTGAAAGACACAAATCCCATGTGACAACTACTATCTGTTTATTCTATCAACATATACGAATTGATATTATTTTAGCAACCATGTGAATCTTAGTTAAAAAAAAAAACACATAATGGTTCCCAATCTGTTTTAATGGCAAAACAAGCAAAAATAAACTAGGAAGAAAGATTAAAAAAAAAGGGAAAGATAAGTATATTTAAAAGGCTATTAGGCATTTAGACAGGTGACAAAGGGGAGATTCGTTTGTTTCATGTATACCCCAAAAGTTGAAAACTGACCCCTATATCTGTATTTTTGTTCAGTTTGTTTGCTTGGTTTATTGGTTGTTTTGTTTAGGCAACCCTATCACTCAGGATAGCTGAACTCTTGATATCCGTGCCTTTGTTCACCGAATGTTAGAAGTTTACATTGCCAGTCTCAGGTTGCAAGTGCATCTTTTTGTGTTGTTTTGGCCAAGGGATGTACAAGGTAATTGAGGTTGGATAAGGTCATGGGACTGGGCCCTTATTGAGAAAGTGGCAGGAAAAGGACACTAACCTGAACTTGCCTGCTCTACTTTCTTTGTCATGTGGTTCACTTCACAGTGTGCGATGTGGCAAAAAAAAAAAAAAAAAAAAAAAAAAAAAGGCCTGGACCAGAAGCACCTGTCACTCACCTTGGACTCTACAGCCTTCAGAACACTGAAAAATATTTTTTTAAATAAATTATCTAGCTTTAGGTTATTCAAGTGTATTAACACAAAACAGAGTAAGAAAGGAGCTATTACTTGGGAAATGATATTTGAGGCACCATTAAAGGATAGGAAATGAGGTACAAAGTACAGGGAGTGAGGTAGAAAATTATATTTTAGTCTTCGTGAAGGGGGAAGAGGGCCAGCTCAAATTTGAGAATTGAGGTCAGCAGTAAAAATAAAATATAAAATAAAATGAAATAAAATGAAAAGGCTATAGAAATTTAGCAAGACAAAACATATCTTAGGTCTTGTTTACAATCCTTCAAAGATTTAGTTTATACAACTGGAAAGGAAATTATACAACAGCTCACTAAAATCTGCACACGCTTTGTCTTCATTCACTTGGACATCTGAATCCTCCTCACTTTGGCCAAAACCGACATGCATCTAAAATATGATGCAGCACAACTCTGTCACACACACGAAACATCTCAGTTTTATTTCACTCTGTTTTATAACCGCCTTCTCAGTAGAATAGTTACAAGTTTCAACTTTTACCTAGAAGCCACCATGAAATATAATCATTATAAGAAATTATTACATTGACTGATGTGTGTGTGAGAGAGTGTGGGTGCACATGCATATGTGTGTGAGTGCATGCTTGTGTGTGTGTGCATGTGTGTGTGTGACAACACAAATGTAGAAATCAAAGGGCAACTTGCAGGAGTCTGTTTTTTCCTTCCACTATACTGATACTGGGGTCAAGCTTAGGTCCTGAGGCTTGACAGCCAGAGCCTTTACACACTGGGCCATCCCGCTGGCCTTAGTCTTTTGAAATTATCAGCTTTCACTTGTGTGACCGTAGATACATGGAGGGCCTCTGAGAGGCTTTTCTTGAACCTGCCAGCTAAGTTACTTCACTCCTTCATATTTGTATTTTTATTAATTGTCATCCATGCATTCACTTATTCAACTGGGTTTAATCAAGTTCCTTCTTCAAGTAACTATCTCAGATGCTGATGTTTCCCCTTCTTTGCTGTGAATCCAACTTTTTATTATATTAAGTTCTTAATTTTTATCTCCTCAACTGGAGCCCACACTCCGCAGAGCAAAAGCCATGTGCATTTTCTTCACTGTTATATCCTTTCTGATAGGTGGCAGGCAATCAAAAATATTTGCAGAATAAATGTTTAATAGTATTCAGAATTTCTGGTTTTCCTTTAGGCTTCCAATATAGAATTTCTTCCATTAATGTTTGATGTGATAAGTAATTATAAATAGCTCTTTTCTCCAGTAGCTAGGAGCTTACTTGTGGCTTAGTACTTTTCCCATAAAAATATTTCTTGAATTTACCTCATAGCTGACTATAATGTTGGGCCTTTAGTCCCTGAACTGAGTGAGCCTGAACAGACCGGCTCTTTATCAGAGTAAGGAAAAAGTAGTAAGATAGTGTGTTTGTTTCACAAAATTAACCACAAAATAGGTGTTATTTCCACAATTTTATGCATGATTTCCATTCATTATAATATTAAACATTATACCACCACAGCGCCCTGAAGCCTACAGACTAAACCTTGCTCCCCTTGTTCAAGCTACTGTGTAGGAGAGTTTCTTTGCCATAGCCACCAAGGCTCAGCCACACTGCCCTGTTTATAGTCTTGAACTATACTGATTTCAGGCCTGAGTACTGATCACACTTATATCCAATATCTTCTCCCTCAGTGGCCTCAGCCCAGGCTTCTGTGTCTCCTTCACATCCCAGTTCAAATGCTATGTGTCAGAGAGTTCTTCTTAATCCACTCTATGTTGATTCCTTCCCTCATTTCATGCCAAAGCTTGTCTTCCTGTACCATTGTTCTGGTTTAGTTGTTGCTGTTAATAACTGACCTATAATATTATCTACAGATTCACACACTGAATCCCCCTACTACAAAACTCCAATCCAGTACCTTGAAGGTGTTAATGAACTGCTGTTACCTGTTCTGTTTAGAATAGTATTTGATATACTGGCAATGCGTGATAAATATGTGTGGGATGAATAAATTAAAAAAATAGCTAAATGTATACTGATGTTGGTCGTATGCACCAGTGACCATCTTGAACTCTGTTTAAGTCAAAATCCACAATATATAATTAAGACTGTAAATTCTAACCTAAAAGTTAAGCTATTCCGGCCTCACTTTATGGACTGTTACAAAGGCAAAAAGAGGTTTGTCTGTGGTAAAGGGTGATAGACTTCAAGCTGGGAAGTGAGTTAAGTTGATTGCAAGAATTAGCCTTTTCTCCTCTGTGGGTCCACTACACCTTCTATATCCTAAAACATCTACAGTAGTTTCTCTTTTAATGTATCTAAAATGACAACAAAACCCACCTAAGACATTTGCTGCCCTAAACTCTACTTAGCATCATTCAAACTATATTTAAATTGTATTTACTTATTTATAAGTATCATTTAAATAGATGAATATAAATTATTGTTGGCTAATTTTCAGTGATTTACTGTAATACCTGATCTAAAAATGTCAAGTGGCCATTAGCAGTAAACCTCGAAGAATTTATTTGCTGTAATATTCCTACTTAAATATTATCATTGCGCTATTTCATTTTATTGGATTATTTTTTAAAATCTTTTGGAAATGGCAATTTTTTCTCAATTTAAGGTGATTTTAAAATCGCAGAGCAGAAAGGGCTGGGGAATGCTCCATAGGCAACAAAACACGGCTACACCGAACTTTCAGCAGGGACTGCTGGAACAGGGCTTGCACTACACCTGTCTTCCATCAGGGGCGCTAGAACAGAGATGCACTGAAACCGTATGGAAAGATGCTCGTTTGAGGCACATGCCATTGGGGTCAAGGTAAGTAACGCAGAGGTGGCCGTTTGCAGACTGCATGCATGTTGGAGTCTGGAATTTCACAAAGTTCATTTATCATCTACCCTACAATGTATATGGGTTCATTGTCCTTACAGTCAATGTGCCTGTTGTTCAATACATGTGTGATTAATATTAAAGGAGTTATAAGTAAAACAAAACAACAACAAAAACGTCTTGTATACTGACTTCTGTCTATATTTGCCCATAGAGCACACTTACTTCAATTTTATCCTTAGTTTCTATATAAATACATTGTGACCCTAAAAGCCGTAATTCCTCCCTAACGGCATGACTTAACCAGATTTGATGTTTCTTGTCGATAAAACACAGAAGAGAGATCAGATTTACTTTTACACAATACAATGAGGTTCAGAATGTAGATGAATTAAAACATAGGTCACTCAGTCAGGGCTCAGGCTTTCCATGTTGACCCCACATCAGCATAGTCATAACGTGTGTTACGATCTGACTCAGTAGGATTTAGGTGGACTGTGTATATTTCTCTCAAGTTCACAAAGGCTATTTATTTTATTTGTAGATCATACATTGAAAACTACTATCTTGCTACCTGCTTTGGAGTAGAATGCAAATACTAGTAGCAAGACCAACAAATAAGTTTCTCTTTAGGATATTTGAAAGATGTAACTATTTAATCAAAAGAGTTATGAATGTTATTTCTGGAGTTCCAGACAAGTTTTTGGCTTCCTTTAAATTCTTTTGAATTATATGACTCTTTAAAACAATGAATATATAGCATTTTTATTATCAGTGAGTAAATAATTGGATTTTTACAGGAAATAAAAATTTTTAAAAAGCTTAGCAGTATTATATATTTAGAGGTTACAGAATTGCATTTATTGTTTCATGGATGAGAATAGTAATGATATATTACATCAATAAATTATATGTAGCATATAATGCAGATATACATGTATACAAATATGAACCTTACAGGATTTGACATAAGCTCTAATGATCTACATATACAGACTAAATATATATATATATATCATGTGAACCTTGCTTACCTAGAGAACAAAGATGAAAGCCTTATTTATTTAGCTTGGTCCAAGTGAGTTAGGAAGAGCTGAGTCTATATTGTGGAAGCTCTGGATCTACTAACTCGGACTTGCCACATAAACCCAGTGCTTTATACCTTAACTCAGAGTTTCTCAACTTGTGGGCAGTGAGCCCCAATTAGATATCCTGCATATCAGATATTTACACTCCTATTTATAACAATTGTAAAATTACAGTTATGAAGTAGCAATGGAAATAATGATATGGTTGGGGACCACCAGAACACAAGGAAAACTGTATTAAAGAGTCACAGCATTAGGAAGGTTGAGAACCACAGACTTAGTTGGTCTAGAGGTGTGTCTAGCCAAGAGTTTGTAAGAGAGTCATTTGTTAAAATAAAGCAATAATTCTTAAAGTCATGTTTATGGATGAAAACCATCACAACCTCTTTTCCTACAGGCTCAGTGGGGAGATTTTGTGGGTGGCATTTTTCAAATTTCTTTTATTCAGGCAGGCCAGGGCACTGAAGACTAACTTCTCCCAGATCCAGGAGTACTTGTTGGCTTTCATCCTTTGACCCAGAGTTTGATGTGTGGGAGGGTAACAACCAGCTCCATATCATTCTGGGCCACACACAGGCAGCCTTCACAGCAATAAGGAGCTGATTTTGAAAGATACAAACCATGGCAGATACATTCTGTCCTTCAGCCACCTGGGTTGAAGGTGAGGACCCATTTTCCTTTGGTATACATGTTTCAGACTCTCCCTCTCAAGAGACGGGAGGCGAGAGCGAAGCTTCTTAGTGCATTTAGAGACTGAATTGGAATCATATGCCTCAGAGGCAAAAAAAAAAAAAAATCATAATCTCAAAGTTCAATCCAGCTGCATGTGCTGTACTACTGCCAGCCTTCTTTCAAATTTTAAAGTACAGAAAATAAAAACCTCAACAAAAACAAACAAGCAAACAAACCAAAATACAACTCTCAGACACTCTATGCTATGAGGATCATTTAGATGAGACCAGAAGGAAGTGAACTGTGTTCAACCTGGTTTGTTAAAGATGCAGGGGCCACTTAGCCAAAATGCCCCTGCTTCAGTTTTCCGTGTTTAAATGATATCGTATTACACAAAGGAGCACATAACAATTTCTATTCTGCAAATTATAATCACTAAAAGAATCAGCCCAGTATTTATGAGCCGGTGAGTGCATCTGTGGTATGGCCTCGTGGCCCACATCAAAGCTATCAGAGCTATTAAGATGATTTCCCTATTTGGCCGGGTTTTAAAGACTATAGTTTTGAAGTCAGTGGCAGATGACCTACTAATGGTGTTTAATGGTTCTCCCAGCAAATCGTGAAGTACCTTGAATGACCTATTGGTTAAGTACATCAAAGGAAAATTCTGGTTTTAATCACTTAATCCTTGATTCGCTCCTGTTTTTCTTTTGAGCAGTGATGTCTGATTTGTTCCTTCAAGGAACAGAGAGAGTATAAAGTAGAAGGGGGAAATATTTCATCAGTACTGAGCTGAGCATTTGATCTTCAGCACTCTACAGTGGAAGGAAATAGCATCCACATATTTGTCAAATGAGGGAACAGTATAAGGAACTCCAGGTCAAGGTCATCCGGTCCTGGTACAGTGTGGAAAGATCTGGATGTAGTCTACAAGAATTGAGAACCCACTATCCTTGTGAGAGTTCCCAGAGGAAGAAATGCTGTTATTATCTTCTCATGGTACCGATGGTTAAGCTTGACAAAATGAAACTCCACATGTACCAAAGGCTGAGTTATGACTCGTAGTAGGCCTTTTAAAGATGTTGTTATTTTAAAGAAATATCATTCAGCACCCTTGTGAGTGTCATAAACAAGCTGGTATAAAATACAACACACTCACCATGATTGAAGTCTAGGCAGATATAAATGGGAAACAAACCATAGGATGAAGAGGTGGGGTGGGGCAAGTTGAGCCTCACAGGAAGCTCAACTTCCAGTTGACATGAACAAGAGGAAGCTGTGCTTTCCTGACCTCATGGGCCCTTTTTATCTTCTGCCTTAGAAAGCCTGCTAATCACTATCAGGCTGAGAACAAAGCCCATGAAGTTGGCCCAGAAACCTGAGTTACAGAAAGGGAGGAAATTTTCCTGGAAAAAAAAAGTTCTCACCCCAGAAGATACTGATAAATTCTGTAAGGCTCATATAGGCAGAAGGTAGTAATGTCCCCATTCCACATACAATTAACTTCAAAACTGCTTCTAGGTTCTTCCTGCCCACCAGTCTCAAAGAAGAAAAGCTGGGGGCAAGGGTCCTCAAGAATAGCACCCACTTCCTTTACCGTTCTTCCCTGGGTATCCCCCAAACATGCTGCTTTTTTCTTTGACTGTTTGGTACCTCAGATGAATAAATGAGTAGCTTTCATTTCCAGATTAAACTTTCTTCATTTTTGGAACAGGTATCTCAGCTAGCTGAAAATGCAGTTTAATTTCCAGCAAAGAGCATCGGATTTTTTTTTAATAATTTTTTTCTAACTTACCTAGTGATTTTCAATACCTTTCTTGCTTAAAATGTCTTCTGGAGTGAAGACATTTTAAAATGTTAAGCTTGTATCAGGGACACTAAATCTAAATACTCAAAGTACACGAACACTCTTTTTAAGGAAGCTAGTTGGAAAGCTAAATAGGAATAGTGGATTGTGTATTCCAGATGTTGTCTGCCTATTTTTCTTTAAAATGGGAACACTCTTTCTGATATTAAACATGATACATAAAAATGAGCAGATTGCCTGACAGTTCGAAAAATATGCACATCTGGGACCTGAATGATCTGCTTTTGTTTCCACAAAAAGGAGGCAAGACCCGGAGATGCTCCTTAACTTAGGGTCTGCTTATACACTTAACAATCTGCACGTTCATGTCCTTCTTGAATGAAGTGCATTTTAAGATTTGACTATCTTATTAATCCTGAGATTTACTGGAGAAAACCAGGTTTGCCATTTTGAGCCAAATTTAAAGCAGGCTTTATTAAATATTGACAAAAAAAGGACTTTGATCAGGACCGCTCTCTAGAACTTCCATCTGAGGGGCCTTGAGACACATTTCAGGGCTTACAAAGAAAAACCCACAGGCCACTAAACTTTCCAATAAGGCTTTTGTTATTTTCCAAGAACTACAGTCCCAGAATTCTCGGAGGTTTCCTGGTCTTTAGGTGAATGGGGATAACAGGTCAATTTCAGGTATTACATTGTCTTCTTGTATTGCTTTTTCTACCCGGATAAGTTTTGAATGTTAACCTTCTTTTACACACATTTTAGTTACATTAGAGTATATTCCTATCTATGAAGGAAGTATTTTACTGTGCACCAACTATACTCCAGAAAACAAACCCAATTTTCCCAGAAATTGTAGCTCAACGTGTCCTAACATATAGGGTGGGACTTATATTGTGCTTGATTGTGACTTTTCATCGTAATAAAAGGGGGACAAGTAGACAGTAGTACATATTTCCTATAGAATATACCCTATCCGTTCTACATACACTCTACAAGAGTGAAAATGTAAACTTTGGTCTTAAATATCCTTTGACCAGTAGCTTCTTTGTAAAGCTATTCTTCACAAATTGACATACTCCTTTTTCATGATTAGACAATTCAAATCTCTAGAATTTCTATATAAGGGAGATTTACAAATCTCTACATTTTCCACATACCGAAGCCTCACAATTGACTATATGCATTTTCAAGACATCCGTAGTCACTCTTGTAATTCAACCAGATTTTATCTGTTCTCTCATTGCTCTTCTGTCCCCTGATTTTGTCAGAAGCATCAAGCTGACACACTCAGGTACCAAGAATTAAGGTTTAGTCATGAGGAGGTTGATAAGACCGAGACAGAAGAGGACTATGGGATGTCATGAATGGACAGAGAGATAACTCTCCCAACTGGTCCGTGAGGCTGTGCATGGGGAAAGAAGATGAATGTTCTTGAAGAATTATTTCTCAGAGGAAAGTAGAGCCTTTAGATGCCAGTGGAAAACTAGTCAGGACCAGTTCTGACAGAGGAGCAGCAGAGGCCTTCCAGTTAGTTACAGCCTTGTATTTGCTTTGACTCTATTTTCTAATATTTACAGGGATTTGGTTATAATGTTTATGTCTCTTGTTTTGTTCATGCTGTGGTGAAAAACATGCATTTGTATTTTTAAAAAGGTAAGGGGAAAAGAAACAATTTCATCTACTCTTAAATTTTATACTCCACATTCCCTATGTCCATGTTGCTATTGTTACCTAATAAATTCAACACATCATCCATTTCTGTGCTGTTGAAACACACTATTAAAAAAAAAAAACTCCTCCATTCTGAAATGGTTAATTTCAAATTGTTTCCCAAGGAATTCTCCTCTGAGCCCTATTATCAACACATGATTGTCACCACAACATGACTTTACTGACACATTGGTGTTAAAAGCCAGTGACAGAGCCACCAGGACCGAACAGGAGCCATTTATATATACTGTAGAAGTACGGCGACAATCCAAAGGAACACGGCGTCTGCATTCTGGGTTGATGCAGCCTACTGAACTGTGGGCTTGCAATTTCAGAGTGCCAAATGTCATGCCTGGCTCCACTTTAGGGAGCTCTCATAGCTGCTCCGTTTGCCTCCCTGTTCTCAGAATCCTGATGCTGAAGTTAATTTATAAGGACATCCCTGGTGTAGTGATGTAGACATGGCAGCAGAGCATGCTAGAGCACCACACATTTTCATGCATTTATTTATTCAAGCTGTGTGGCCTCCCTCCGACCCCCAGCCCCCAACACCTTTCCCTTTGCAACTTATCAACTTGAGCCCTCAGACACTCACACCCACACAATGATCTCAGCAGGCAAGGAGGAAAATGGAGAGCAAATGCACTTTAGGAAAAGAACAGGAAACCGACACTGAAATGGCCATTACCGGGCATTGCGATTTCACCTGTGGTTTCAGCTTCTGCTGCAAGTATATGCAATGAATGTGGCCTGATTGCCTTAATTCAGTGATATTGGCAATAATCACAATGGCAGGCAGTGCCTGGGAGATTGCCCTTGACAGCAGAGTTGCAGAGATGGAGATATGGAAAAATTCTATCGGGCACAACACACAAAAGGAATAATGGAGAGGTGTTCAGGATTCCATTTCCTGGTGGAAGCATAAATGGCAAACGAGCTGAATTCTCTGAGTGATTAACTGGAAGTCTGATGAGTTGATCAGTTCCTGGTTCCCTTTGTCGGCGGGATTCTCTGTGCTGTGGGAAGATAACAGCCGTGCGGTGATACATAACTACCATAGAGACGGTCTGGTGCTGATTTAGACTTAGGATGGAAAAAGCACGTTGCAAAAAAAAGAAATGAAAAAGAATTAAATATAAAAATAAAATCAACTGATTTCAAAGGCAAAACACCAAAGGCCATTCCCAGAGCGGGGAAGAGTGCTGAGCCGATGAGAGTCTTCGCTGGCTGCCGCAGACTGCTCTGAGGAAATCGCCGTTGCCTTTTATGGCCAAGGCCATTTTAAGTTAGGAAGGAAGTTCAGTGGTTTAGGTTGGGTAAAAGGCAAAGAGTTGATGATTCTTCAGAAGTTGTCAAAAAGAGTTTTGTAAAAAGGCTGGAGGGTCATCTGTGGGAAAGGAAGGGAAAGCCTTGGTGGAAGCTTACATGAGTGCCAAGGGTTAGCCAAGGGCTGGGGTAGATGGAGCGGCACAGCTGTGTGCTTTTCTTACGTCCCCATCATATTTAGCAAAGAATAACTGGCCATAATAATGGCATTTTTAACAAAATATCTTATCTTACCAATACAACATAAATACTCTAATAGCAATATAATTTCAGGACTGTCTGCATTGCAATCAATCAAGAAAGTCTTAATATAATTATGTAACAGGTTGTCAGTTGACATTGTCTCTACTAATAATTATGTATATATGACTATATATTTATTTTGATGCCCAAGTAAAAATAGTATACAGAGAACTTCTAGAATATGCCTTTAATCCCTCCTCATAATGGATTTACAGAGTATAATAATGAGGAAGGCCTCATCCCAGGTACAGTGTTAACTTTAACCTGAATTCTATTCATTGTGTCAGGCCTGTATCATTTGCTACATGGTGTCTTAGGCTTAACATTGTATCTCCTTATATGTAACTCTATAGTAAAATCATCACTTATTTCTTTTGGTTGTATTTAACAGTCAGAGATTAGACAGTGTTCCCATTTTGTTCATTTACTCATTCCTTCACTAGGTAAATATTCATGAAGTACCTATTGTATGCTAGGCCTCGTTCTACCAGGTTCAAAGAGTGTTGTAATAATCAAATGAGATAATTGTCCTTATGAAGCTTGCATTTGTGATATACGTAAACAAGGAAATAGACAGATCATGAAGCATGAAACACAGGGAAAAGGAACAGGAAATGAATGACTACAAGGCTACGTGGAGCTTTCTATCTTGCTGAGTACATAGCTGATATCAAAACAGCGACTGGCAGAAGTCAGGGAGAGAACTGTGCTAAGTCAGGATCCAAATAAGCAAGAGCAATACCAAATGGAAATCTGGGATAGAAGACTCAACAGTGGATTTCCACAACTGTTCTGTGGTACTGCTGTTCTTTAATATTTTTTTACAGTATTTTTATTAATTCTTAGGAAATTTTCATACAATGTATCTTGTTAATATGCACCCCCTACTCCTCACTTCAACTCCCTTAAAATCCACTAATTTAATTCTTTAGCTAATAAAGGTAGGAATTGTATGACTGTGGATTGCATTCCTAAGAATGTCCATTGCCAGATGCCAGAGATCAGCTCTTCTGCGGCTCAGACATACTCTGCTAACAATGCTCCCCGCCCATCTCTGTTTCCGCCTCACTATTACTTAAGAAATATGGAAAAAACATGTAGCTTCTGTGATTGTCATAGGTAGAGTCAATCTTTATGTTCAGAACAATTTGACAAATGAAATGCTTATTATGCCCATTGTTAGCCATAAAACACTTCTAAAAATATTTTGTCTCCCCTAATTAAATATTATTTCTGGCCACAGAAATGTATTGAGTCCTTGGATCCTTTTGTTTGAGTTAAATTTATTCTCAGTTCTGTGACTACCTAAAAGAAAAACAACAAATGATATAAGAAAGTTACAGTATCACATGTGGATCGCCTTGCCTATTACTGCATGCGAAAGAATAAAATACAAAAAGCCAAATTAATTGAGAAAAATGGCCATGTTATCTAATTATCTGTGAAAGTCTTAGAGCAGGTTGATTACAAAAATGTTAACAGCCATATGCTACTGCTACTATCTTACCTATTTATTTTTCAAAGATTATAAAATAATGATTCTATTTAATGCTGTCCACGTGTAGTTGAATTACAACTGTCATTAAACTGCTGGTGATAATGTAAAATGATAAAAGTCATTTGGTAAGCAGTTTGATACTGTTTAAAGAGCCACAAAGTTATTAATCGCTTTTGATACATTAATCCTATTTCTGTGAACTACCTCTTAGTGTATATAGAATTATTTTACTGGACCTTATTTCTTAGAATAAAAATGTTAAGGGAATTAATTACTCAGTATTGCAGGAATGATGATGTAAAAGTTAAGTCATTGGTTGAATAAATGGTATTCAGGGATTAAAAGATAAATATTTGTCATGTGTAAGACTGAAGAATAATGGAAAAACATGCAGAGGTAACAGTTTTATATAAAATATATTCATATGAATGACAGATACTAAAAAAATGGGAAAAGTCTTGCTGTGAATGAATGATCTATGACTGTATATAGTATCAATATAACTTGATGCTACACATATTACATATATTGTGCTAATATAATGTAATAACTACTTTATTACAATTAAATATATAATTTCAAAGTTTCAGGGAAGTAAATTACTGACCAAGTTTGTCAAGTGTATGAGCTGGTGATGTCCTACTTTTTAACGTGTCAAAGTAGTTGTAAGATGGTATCTATCTCTCCTACATGAAGATTCCAGGAATCCTAACTATATTAAATCACATATTAAATATATTTTCTCATTTCTCCAAATTCAAGATTTTAATTCTCTTTAATGCCCTATTTTAATTGGAATGTTGCTAAATCCGTTGACAGTCTCACCAACCATTTTAACAGCCTTTTAATTTGTCGTCTAGAAAATTATAACTCTTCATTAACTTTGGGAGACACAGCATTGCAGTTGTGATGTATCATTCCTCATTTTATTAACAATCTACTTAATGAAATTCAGGCTTCGAGCAGATGATAGTGATAATGGAAGTACTTGCCCTGGATTTTTTTTCTCTTTTCACAAATTAAGAATTTACTGATAAGCATAATAGGAGAACAAACATTTAATTCTTCCAGAGCACAAGAAGTAAAAACCGAAAGAAAGAGATTTTTGAGCCCAAGAAGTTATAATTAATATCTACCTGAACATTTATCCAACTGCCCTATCTCATTCCCATACTGTTTGTCACCATCCAGTGACATTGTGCAGCTTGGTCAGTCATTCCATAGAATAAGCCTCTCCAACTTTATCAGTAACATTTGGGTAGCAGTAAGCAGGTAGCCTCGAAAGGATTCTTCTTTGGGGCATACCGATAGGTTGATAGCTTCGTATGGAAATCACTTGTACTTAGCTGTTTAAATACAGCTGCTGTTACTGATTAAACATAGCTCTGATATTGCTTATGAGATAAAAAAGATGCCCCAATATATACAAATAAATACTATAAGAGTCAAAGAGTTGGGGTTGACTGTGCAGAGATGCAGAAAGATCTCATGAGGCACTTGAAGATTGTTTGCTCCCTCTTTGCTCACGTTAGGGAAGACAACTGAGGCTTAAGGAGAGGAGGTACGTTGTCAAGGCAATAGCATAAGATAGTGGCAGAATTTTAAGTACTTAGACTAAGAAGCTATTGGTCTACCATTAGTCTCCACTTCTCCTTCCTAGGAAATATTTACAATTTATCTCAAAAGAGTGGTCTGGAAGAGTACTTAATTGATAAGATGCTTGATGCATGAGCCTGAGGCACCATGTTTAAATCCCTGAAACTCAAATAAATGTAACCACATATGCCTATAATCCCAAAACCAATGGGGTAGGGGAGCAGAGACAGACATTTCTCTCACCAGCTAGTCTAGCCAAACTGCTGAGCTTTGGTTTGTTGAGAGACTTCCCAAAAATAAGGTAGAGAATGACTGAAGAAGACATCTGACAGTAAACATCAACCTCTCACCTGCGCACACTTGCACAGTCATGTGCCCATGCACTAACACACATATACAACGCACATGTGCACGTGTGCACACACACACACAGAGAGGAGAGAGAGAGAGAGAGAGAGAGAGAGAGAGAGAGAGAGAGAGAGAGAGAGAGAGAGAGAGAGAGAGAGGGCTCAAAATTTTCCAGAAAGAGCAAATAAGGGTTAGGGTTCCATGAAGGCAAAGCCTGTTGGTTGTAGCCAGTGTTCTGTTTGGCAGCAGGTGGTATAGCTATTCCTAGGAACCTATAGGAAATAGTATGGTTCACACATCATCAGATGGGCAGTGCTACACAGAGGTAAAAGAACGATTCTAAAAGATAACTTCAGAAGGGAAAAAAGCATCTTCCACAAGGTTTTGTTTGGGGTATTATGCTTCCCCCCCCCCCCAGGTTTATGTAGCAAATGTTGTAACACACTGAGATTAATTTTCACATAAGACCTGTTTCTCCCATGGGAATCAGACATCATTTTTTTGTTCCTTTCTCATATCAAAACACTGTCCTCCCTAGGGATGATTTGTGGTATAGGTGGAAAGTTTCCCACAGACAAACACAAAATGAGACGGAAAACTCCAGCAAGGCTTATTGTTATCTCTTGACTCTATTTTGTCTGTTCTGGGTCATCTGTGTGCCTTGTCCTGTACTCCAATCGATAAACCAGAAGGAGTAAAGTACTCAAAGAAACATGAACCCTGTAGTCATAAGTCCTGTATACTCACTAGCATTAGTGCTTTTGCAACCATTTATTTATTATACTTAGTTTTATTGTGTATTTATTTGTTCTTGAGATAAAGTTTTGCAATAGAGTCCAGGCTGGCCTCATGACAATCATCCTATCTTAGTCTCATAAGTGTTGGGATTACAAACAGGAATTGCTATGCCTAAATAGTCACTTGATAAAAATATATCACAAACATACAGTCATATTTCTAGAGAATATTAATAAGCTTTCCTAATAATACAGAATGTATAATGCAATTTTTATATTTCTCTTGGGCATATTTATTATTTTAATTTATTTATTTGCAATGTTGCTTTTGATTTACATAGCATATATATATACTTATATATGTATTGCATATATATATATGTATACATATACATATGTAATTCTGCACATATCCAGCAATGTTTGTACATAGTTAAGGGAAAAAATAAACTACATGCATGCAACAATCCCACATTTCTTAAGATTGAGTTATTATGAGTTTTAATTACCATAAAAAGATTTTAGATATATTTCAATATATCTCAATTCTTAACAGAGTTAAAAACAAATAACATACCGTGGTCCCTATGTTTTGCTCACATTAACGCTTGTTTAATACATTCTATGTCAAAAATAACACAATTTAGAATCAGATATGAAGAGATGATCACATATTCTTGTGATGAATTTAAGAGATAATCTGTGAGAATTTTTTATTTTGGGGGGAGCACACTTGATTATAAATGCTAGTCTGATACATAGAGCCATTTCAAGGCTGCTCTATTCTTCTATTTTTATCTCTGTATTAATGGTCTTAAAATTAAACTAATTCTTTTATATTAAATGAGTGACATGGATGGAGATCAATATGGGTTGATGATATTCCTTGAAGTCTGATAAAATGTAGAAGAGTCTATGTGGGATTGCAAAGAAAAGATTCAGTAAAAGGTATAATACATCTATATGAAAACGCTACATAATTGTTAAATCATACTTCAGAAAGATATTTTAAGGAAAGAAAAATGTGCTGATGACTGTAGCCACAAAATGCAGAATAGCAAATAAATAATTAATATAACCCCAACTTTAAAACTATAGTTCATGCACACACAGCAGCTAAAGGCTTGAAAATAAGTATACCAATATGTTAATTGCAATTAATGTTGGAAGAAAATATAATAGGTTATCTTAAGTTTCTTCATTATGGATTTATTTTCAACTCTTTACAATGATTATGAATTGTTTTTTATAACTATAAAACAGCATATGCAATGCTAATGACTCTTTAAAGACAAAACACATCATCTGAAAGTCACCCAACATCCTTTGCAACATCTCCATCATTGGTGCTAGGTTATGCAGTGCTGTTCAGAAGTCCTATGTCCCCAAACCCTGTGCCTTCAAGAGCATTAATGAGCACACAGTTCTGCCAAAATAAACACTGAGATGAAGAAAGACTCTGAGTACTGAATATTATGTGTTAAATATTTGTTGTAATTATGAAGAGCACAATTAATTTCATTTAACGGATGCTTAATAAAATAAGAATAAACTGGTTTTAAACTAAGTCCCTAGTTGTCTGGGGTTCATTCAGGTCTCAGCTTAACAATTATTTACATTTGCTATAAACTAATTTACTGTTATTATCATTTTTATTAACGTCATCAATTTCTCCGATTCACTTTCACACATTCAAGAGGAAACAACAACACTAATTTTCCAGCCTATAATTTCTACGTAACCACCAAGCCTGGAACATCTCTCGTATGAAATTATTTTTTTTCTTATGTTAGTTGTTTCAGGTTCAATTCAGATCTAGCTAAATTCAAAACTCCCCTTTCCCCTGAAAATACAAACCTTCAACTCCAGAGTCATTTCAGTTGTTTGAAATAAGATGGTAATTTATGCTTTTTTCCTGATATAAGTATATTATTTCCCTTGAAATTGAAAATGTGATTCTGTGTTTCTTTTCCTTCCCTTTTAGGATCGAAGTGCCAGGTGATCGCATCAGTAAACACGACACTGAATACTCTTAAGGTGTGTGTGTGTGTGTGTGTGTGTGTGTGTGTGTGTGTGTGTGTATGTGTGTGTTGGGGGGGTTAACAAATATTTTTAAAGGCTCCTTTTGCCTCAAAATAAAGCAATTTACCAGGACTGCCACGGGAACAGGAGCTGGGCTGTGAGATGCCATCATCTGAATACTCTAAGAAAATGTAAGCAAAAAATTGCAAATAAAACTGCTTATATTCTTGTAACTTGTTTGGCGACAGCCGTATAGCATAAGGAAAGCTGCTATAACTCATAACAGCATCTTGTAATAAAACAGCTCTATGCATCCCTCTCAAACTGCTCAGTGCTCAAATCTCATCAGATGGCTGACTAAGCATTACACTTTGGGACAGTAAATCTGTTTCCAATATGGTCTACATTCACAGATACGCGCTTTAGTATTCATACTAAGACACTTCCAGCTAAGTACTTATAAAGAAAGGGTAATCATATATTTAAATATCAGGATGCTATTTTCTCTGTCTATTTTAGTCATCGAGTTCACAGTAGAGTGAGACTAAATGGATCTCAGGCAACCTTCACCAAATGCAACTCTGACTCCCAGCTCTGTGAGCTTGTCTCTGAAGCCTCAACTTCCGCTCCCATAATGCCATGCTTCTGTCTCCCATGGAGGTGGAGTTGCTAGGCAGTCTGGGTATGGCGAGGTTCTTTGCAGCTCACTAGCTACTTCTGGGTTTTCCAGGAGCTCTAACTGAGCATGTCTCATGTCTGTCTGCATTCCCAGTTCTGGAACAATAACATAGACAAAGCCAGTCTCAGTTTTTTGACTGACTGATCACCCATGTCTTACTGTTACCAGCTCAGATTTGAGGTTTAGAATCCTTTCCAAAGCCTCAAGGAGACAAGACAAACATGACTAGTAGGTTGGGTTTTAGAGCCTTATACAGACTCAGGGAGCCAGCCTGGTTTGCACTTCGGAAGAGATGCCTTGATGCTGGTGTTGTACTGCTGGGATTGGAAGAGGCAGAAGAAGGGTCTTCACTCTTTTATTTATTTCTCCATGTAATTTCCCGCCAAAGCAGGATTACTTCCACACACTCACATGCATGTGCTTATTTGGGGAACAAAAAAAAAAAAAAAAAAAGAAACATTCTCAGACTTTGTTGCAAAGATAGGTAAGTATCTAAGCTCCAGTAACTTAAGTAATTCAGAACTTGACACAGTTCTAATGATAACACTATTGAATAACCACATCTTTGATGAGACCGAGCTTTGAGTGGGTAGGAAAGGCTTCCTACAGCCCACCCCTTTCTCTACAGTGATTGCCGTTACATAGACATGAAGGGGAATTTTTTTTCTTTATTTGCCTAGTTTAGACATGGAAATTTTGTAACCAGTTTTTTAATCATAACCATGTTGTCTCTTCTTTCTCTTAGGATTTATATTTATTTATTTATTTATTTATTTATTTAATCTACTTGTGTTTCGTTTTGTTTTTGTTTCTGGTTTTGTTAGCATATGCATGTAGGTACCCACAGAAGCCAGAAGATGTCATTGGATCCCCTGGAACTGGGGTTTCAGGCAGTTGTGAACTGCCATGTGGATGCTGGGAACCAAACTCAGATCCTGGGCAAAAGCAATATATGTTTTTCATGGAAGAGCTATCCCTACAGCCCCTAGACTTCATCTCATAGAAGCTATATATCAGACACAGCCTAGGACTGCATTTACAGGAAGGTTTTTATGAGCTCTGGGCTATACGCTATATGGATATCCTGCCATACAGTAAGCAGAATTTAGAGATAGAAAGAGATCTACCATGCTGTGTAGTGTTTGTACAACAGCTAGGCAGGCAGTGTGGACAGAAGAAAACAGCATTTTTTGTTTGTTTGTTTTGACATCTTAAATGGGTAATATTTTTGGGATGAATAGGGTCAGTCTCCTAGCCTAAACTCCCCCTCAGGGTTGAATGACTATACAGTAGTATGTTTTAGTGGATAGCAACTTTCAAATACACTTATAGGGTATATGAAATTATTTAGGTATTTTGTTCATGGTAGGTATTTGAAGTAATAGTCACTCTTTGTAAGGATGTCTGTCATTGATGAGAGTAGGTTCAGTGGTTAAGAGCACTTATTCTTCTTACAAAGGACCCAGGTTTGGTTCCCAATCACACACATTGGGCAGTTGACAACCACATCTAACTCTAGCTCCAGAGTATCTTAAACACTCTTCTGGCTTCTGCAGACACCAGACACCCATGTGGTACATATATATGCATACAGGCAAAATACTTATACACATAAAACAAGAATTGTTTTTGAAAAAGAGAACAATTTCTATAGGTAATATTAAGTAGAAGAGGAAGACTTTAGTCCTAAAGAAATCTCCTAAACTTAAATGGTCAGTTGGTTCTGTTAGAGTAGGTCTTTCTGGTTCGAAGTGCATGCCCCTCTACTGATAGGAAAGGAATGTAAAATCCTTGAATTACTGGAAGCTGTGCAGGGCATGACCATGAGCAGCAGGTTTGGAGAAACCAGCCAGTCTTCTTTGTATGCTAAACCCCAACCTCTCTGGCCTCTGCTCCCTGTTCACAGGGGAAACACTAGGAGAAAGGCAAAGGCGGGTGGAGATGACTATGGAAAGGTTGCTGAGGACATAGGAGCTGGCAGCAACTACAGGCAAAAGGTGGCCTGCCCATCAGGGAGCAAGAAGGGTCTCCTTTTGTTCAGATAGAGGGAAAGAGCTGGCCAAAAATGTGTGTGTGTGTGTGTGTGTGTGTGTGTGTGTGTGTGTGTGTGTGAGAGAGAGAGAGAGAGGGGGGGGCGCTAATACCCACAGTACCATGGTATAATAGCACTTACATGGGCACAGACAAGCAAAGGAAAAGAAGTTTCACCTGGTGCCTCTGACATCTCTTTAGCATTGTTTAGGATATAAGCAGCTTCTTTATTTGATGTCAAGGTCAACTGTGTGAACTCAGAAGCTGCAAGGAACTTAACCAGCAGGTGATGGAAAGGAATGTATATCGAACTAGAAACCAGCAGAAATGAGGGCTTTACCTCTAAACCCAGGAGCATGGATTCCCGAGCCACCCCACAAACTCCCAGAGATGTCTTTTCTTCATCTTTCAAATTCATGGTGCATGTTCCCTGGTCCCTAAGGACCTGCCTGGATCTAATGTTCCAAGGACATGGCATTTCTGAGTTTCCAGGCCCTCATCATCTCTGGTACCCAGAGAAAGAGCATCTGTCACATCAATGACACTGCATTTGGATCCCGCCCTTTATTTTTCTCTGGCTAAGGTGTTTAATGCTGACAGTATAATAGAATAAATCACAGCCATCAGGGCTGGGAGTGACACTGGCCACACACATTAGAGATAAACAGTCAAAAATCACTCACCCATGCCTTCCCCTTTGCCTGAAGCCTCTGCTGTCTGACGACACTAAGTTTGAACTCCAATTTCCATCTGGCTTCACAGATCAGAGCGCCAGAATAACCCTCTACATTGTCCTAATGGCTGTAATGATACTCTGCTCTCCAGCAGCCTGTCTGCCTACACCATCTCAACATATGGATTGGATTTCTTCCCTGCGGCAAGTGTTGAGGGAAATACGGGTGTTACATAGTCGGTCAACAAACAATTTGCAGCTGCCGCTAAAGTCAGATTGCTCAGGTGTGATTCTTTGTGTACACCTTACATACAAATTACCTGGCTTCCATCAAACAACTCAACCTTGGCTCTCCTTGAGCAAAAAGGTAATTTTCCTCTACCAACTTCATAGAGTATAGGGAAGCATATACTAAACCACTCAGAAAATTCAACCCATTAGTATTACATTCACAGCTCTCTATGGCAGATGAGAGTGGTTAAGCATGGAGTGCTGTGGTGCTGGGTAGGCCCAACCTCATGAAAATAGAAAAATCTAGAAGGAACTCACCCTAAGAGTGTGGCCTGATAAGTGAGGTGAGTGGTTACTACCTCAAGGATCTCAATTTTCCTCCTCTGCTTCTCCTCTCTGTCTCTCACGTGTGTGTGTACAGGTGTGTGTGTTGTGTTGGGGGTGGTACCTAGGAAGGGAAGAAAGGATCATCAGATCCCTTATGGCTAGAGTTACAGGTGGTGGTGAGTCATCTAATGTGGGTGCCAGGTTCTGAACTCAGGAATTCTGGGAAGAGCAGCAAGACCTCTTAACCAACTACTGAGCCATCTCTCTGTATCCATAAGTGTCTGAGTCTCAAAGTGAGTTCTTACCCTGTTGTTTAGGTCCTCAAGCCTGTAGTATACATTGATGATGCCCGTCATCCTTGTTCTCCCTCCTATCTTCTAAAACACATATGCCCGTCCTTGAAGTCTCTCTTAGTTCCTTTCTACCTCTCTTTCCTTTCCTTTTCTCATCCCTTATCTCTATTGATCTATTCTGTTTTTTTTTTCTACAAGTTTGAATGATTTTCTAAGTGTCTGGATATGGGCAAGAATACTAGTTATGTGACATTTTGGGTCTGGTGTGTTTCACTCCACAAAAGCTTTCTAGTCTCATTCATGTTGCAAATAACAGGCTTCCCTTCTTTATACAGCTGAGTAGTATTCCCCTATACAATTATACTCCATTTTTTTCTTGTCCATTCATGGTGCCATGTGGGCTCTCCTGTGTAATGCTGCCTTTTCATGTTTTCCACAGAGAAGCAATGACTTCTTTACAATTAAATGCCACTGTATTTGTCTTTCATTTGAGAATTCACAGTACATTACCCTCCTGCATGCTTTTTTAGCTGTGGCTATCTATTATTTTATTCTTTTCCAGTTTTTAAATAGGTGATAGTAGATCAATGCATGTAATATACATGAAACATACCTATACCCCTTAATGTGATTGATAAAAATATTCTTAGTAAAATATTTTTATAAGTTGTTCTAGGTGATAAACTAATCTTGATTGTGAGGTTGGTTGAATTTGGAATCTACCAAGAGATACATCTCTAATGGATCTGCAAGGGCGTTCCCTGGAAGGAATAATTTAAAAAAATAAACATTCCTCTAGAGTGGGCAATACATTCTGGTGGTAGCCTAATATCAGGAAAACTAAGTAAAAAACTTTCTTTTGCCTGTCTGCCTTCACCCCTTGCTGGTAACTGCATCCATTATCTTGCTGCTACTGTTGGTGCTATTTTTCAAAAACATGGGAACTGAGCCCAGTTTCCTGATATTGACAATGAATGCAAACTGAAAAGTAGGAGCGCTCTAGGAATCTTCAAGGCTATCAGCACCAGACTGAATCTTCTTAGGCTTCTAGTCTCACACACTAAGCAGCTACCCAGGCTCACAGGCTCTCCAGAATGAAGGTAACCATTACTGGACTATCCAGCACACTATTTTATGACTATTGATTATCCTGATGTGGAGAAAAGAAAGTAAGTAGTTCCCATGAGCATTAGTACTATTATTGGTGGTTTAAAGTAGTTGGAGGTTCAGAAAAGACCTTGTAAATGATTTTCGGAGCTCTGAGGCTGATATGGCATGCATTATTAGTTACTTTTTCAGTAACTTCCCAGCAAATGTATAAAATACATGTAAAGAAATGTAATTCATGCTGCCTTTCTTTAAGGATGTATCCGAAATATACTGCCACATACAGAGCTATTCTAGAAAGTGCTCATGGTTTCCTGTTCATAAAGCATGCGTCGAGTCTGTGATAGCCATCTCAAAATGGAAAACCTTGCCTTCCAATCATCATTCCTAAACTACACTAGTAGAAGTGAAACAACAGGCACAGGAGAAAGGGTGTTAGGTGGGGGTATGCCAATGGATGTCTTGGGAATAGACACCTTCCCTTCAGACTTTTATGTGTGAAGGGAATCCCCTGTTCAATAATAAACATTAATTGGATATTCACAAACACTATGCCTGGCTGCCAGGAACATTGTTGTGCCCTGCAGGGAACTTAAGGATCATGTAGATGGCTTCCTACAGTGCACGCTCTGAGATCTGACATGGTGGTTTCAGGGAGTGAAAACAATGCCAGACTTCCTAGGTGTGCCATCAGAATTCCTTATGAACCGAAGACACCATGAGCAGCTACAATGCCAAGTACACAATTCTATAGTGTTTCTACAGCTTTAGTGTGACTTTGAAACTGTTCTAAAATGAAAAGCTTATTAAAATTCTCCCAAAAGCCCACCAACCAGCCACCTATGTAAACAGTAAAAGCACACGATTCCTTCCATAAAACAATTTGAAATCAGTGGGAATCATTAAAAAGGCTAGTCATACTTAGTGTGGACTACATTATAGGTGCAAGCCAAAGCCATTGCTTTTCCAGTCAACCAGCCATGTCCTGAAACACAGGCCCCACACACACTGGCAGTCTTGGAATGCTACTGCCCTACAGAGCCTTCTCCTGTCCTACACAGGGACTTTGAAAACAAGTTAGTTGCCACTTGTCTTAACCTGATTGACATTGTTAGCAGAGACTGAGACAAAGGATTGGGAACAAGTCATTCCTTGGGGAAAGATTTAAAAGAACAGTGAGAGACAGGCACAGAAGCAGGACCAGAGTGAAATACAATTCAATGATGAGCCACAGAGCTGTTCACTGCCTTGAGGACCTCGTGGGACAGGAACTAGGACTTTCATGAAGCCTTAAGACCCACATGGCAGAATGAAAGGAGGGGCTACTTATCATGCCCACCACAAGTGTGCATTTTAGTTTCTTAACCTAAACCAAGAAAGGGCCCAGCAGTTGAATCCCTGAATTCATTTTGTCACATCGACTTCACTGTCTTTCTCATAAAGACAGTAAGCCCTTCATTATCAGGAATGGTCCGGGACAGAGATGAAGTCAGAAAGCCACAGGAAGTTTACTTTGTTCTGGAAATGACCCTTCTAGGAACAATTAACATCTAGAGATTTTATGATTTCCTCATTTCTTCAGAAGCCGGGAGATCTATTAAACTTAACCCAGAACTTCAGGATGGAACCAATGTGCCCTTCCTAAGAGGTACTATTGGAACATGTGTGCTTCAAATGAGAGCAGTCTCTTGCATTCCATGTGATCGGAAGCCTGGCCTACTCCATCTATCTATCTCTCCTGCCTAGTCCCTGTGATTAAGGGGCATTTTTGTCTCTGTTATAACAATCCTTACCCTTAATACATACTCACAGGAGAAGGGGAATAGACACATACTACATGTGGCACATTTTCTTCATACCTCCCCCTTTCAGTAGCCTGTACTTCTTCCCATGGAGGTACCAAATTCATCATTGCTGCTTTGACTTTGAGGATGTTGGATCAATTAACATAATTAATTGATTATGAACTACATCCCCAGCCAGGTGCTCAAATTAAATCTCCACTTATAATGTTTAACAGCAAGGAAGACGAGGAGAAGCAGAGCAGAGAGAAGAATCAGGCCACCTGCTTGCTCTGACTCAAGAGCTGAGGAATAGAGCCTGGCCAGAGAATAACTTATACTGCTCACTGGGCTGGCATGGGGTGGTCCACTCTTGCACAGACACTTCAGTGTGGGTGTATGGGTGGACTAATGGTATACATAAGTTGAAATCCAGTAAGAATTAGAACAGTCTAGTAAAGCTATACTGATGGATTTCTGAATGAAGAGTGAGAATCTCAGTCACTTATACTAAGAAAGAGACCTGTAGTAGCCCTGAAAGCACCATCCGTCCTAGAAGAAGAGGCTAGATTGGGAAGTGCATCCTTCCATGCACAGTGTGATGCACCCAAATCTGATTTGTATAAATATATATTTCTAGGAGCTAGAGGGATAGCTCAGTATAGAAAATACTTGACGAATATGCATAAGGACGTGAGTTTGATCCCCCAGATGCTCCATGAGAACATGCCAATCATGGCACTGTGTGCTTTAATTCCAGTACTTGGGGAGTCAGATGAGGGTCAGAGAGCATGGCCTAAGCAGCAAGCTCCATATGGTGAGAGATTCTCTGTTAAAAAATATTTCAAAACTGAGCAGCAGCTCAGGAGTAATTCTGGACGTAATGCTTTCTCTGTCTGTATGTCTTTGCCTCCTCTGTCTCTGTCCCTGTCCCTGTCCCTGTCTCTGTCTCTGTCTCTCTTGCTCTCTTACATACACACACACACACACACACACACACACACACACACACACACACACAAAATAACATTAAACAAATGAACAAGTCAATATAAAATGTAAAAGTATTTACCTTTAACATGTCATTCCCCATCCCACCCCTTGTGTATAGGGAGCTACAGTGTAATTGGTCTTAGGGTGGGACTCAAGTACTGGGCCTTTTAAACTATCTGAGACAGTAGATACCCCACAACTAGTCCTGAGACAGAGACGGCCTGAAATGTGGCCCCGGTCCACTGTCTTCTCAGTGCTACGACTTGGTAATGTGTTCTGGCCTCCCTGCCGCTATATCTCTGTCTTTCTGAAGCAGAAAATGTTAACTGGGTCAGCTCTGTGCAGAGCTTTGTAGTGCAGACAAATGTCAGGGGACAGGCATTAAATGAAATGTCACTGTAAACTAAGGAGAATTTGAACCCAAGGCTGCCAGGTGAACAGGGCTCCTTTTAAAACTGACAGTGGTGGTGAGTCTCCTGAATCCACAGTCATTTGAAGAAAGATTAGTTTGGCCTATGGATATTTCTGTAGCAGTTGCCTGAGATTTTCTTTTAGAACATTGAGGTTCCCTCCCTGCCGCCTCCACATCCCTGCATTTCTTTGGGTGTTCTACCTGCAACAACTAGATCCATAGAAACAAATTTAACCCTCTGGAATTACTCTCCAAAGACATTCAACATTTTGGTTCAAAGTGCTACAAATAAAGTCAGTGTTTTAATTCTCAGCGCATGGGGCAGACCTTAAACGCACAAGGACACCCCGAAAAGCAAGCATTACACAGTCAAGGTGGCTGTGGACATAGGGGAATTTAAAAGAAAGTGCTTCGAACTATTTTTAAAATAAAACGCATCCCACTGGGACTGCAATTGTCCATTGCCGACTATTCATAAATCAGGGAACAAAGAGAGGCTTCATCATCTCTGTCTTTTGGCCAAAGGAAAAGAGAGAGAGGAAGAAGGAAGAAGAGATGAGCTGAGAACACAATGCAGCCCACCTGACTCTCTCTGTTGATTCTTTTTCATTCTTGAAAAGATGTTTCTGTCTTGGGGAAAATGCATTAAGCATAATGCTCACAGTAACTTTGGCAAAATATTCCAAATATTATAAAAGGCTGTTGAACATTATTAGATAAGTCTGTGCTGCCGTTATTTTTAATATCTCTGTGAACATTGAATATTTGCTCTGATGGTTCCCAGCAGAGATTTATGACTAACGGAGACCTGACTTGAGGTTGAGTGGGAAGGATGGCAGCTCATGCTGGAGGAATAGCGAGTCCCTTGCAAGAGGGAGAGTTGGCTCCCTGTGGCAGCAGAGCGTGAGCTTGTGAGGCACGCATGCCAATGAAGGTGCTCATGGATGGAACGAGAACATGGATTCATTCCGGGGGACACAACAGCCCCCTCCCACCGTATCTCTAGGGATGCTTCTAGGATTGCCGGAGCTGAAAATTAAATTATAAGCCTCAAACATGACATTGAAAATGTAATGTTTCCTCTAATACTATCAATGTGATGACACATCTGTTGACAGGACAGTACTAACCCTGGACCCAGCCTGCAAAGCGTAATGAAGCCAATTCCCCATCCCTCGCTGTTCATGTCTCCTCAAGTTTCCTGTGAGAAAGGTGTCCCACTGCTGAGCATATATACTCTGATGTCTTCCATATATGCAGCAAAGAAGGTCCCTACAGATGCTCATTGCAAGATGTGACAGCAGCCTAGAAGAATGGTAATACTATTCAAGCACAGGCACCCAGACACAAGGACCTGAGACTGTAGTTCAAGATGTAAGCACTGCCGGGCGGTGGTGGCGTACGCCTTTAATCCCAGCACTTGGGAGGCAGAAGCAGGTGGATTTCCGAGTTTGAGGCCAGCCTGGTCTACAGAGTGAGTTCCAGGACAGCCAGGGCTACACAGAGAAACCCTGTATCCAAAAAAACAAAACAAAAAACAGAAAAGCAAAACAAAACAAACAACAACAACAACAAACAGCAAAAAAGATGTATGCAACATGACATGCTACAGAAAACATTCATGCTGGCCTCTCATTCTATATGATGTGGTATATATCATATAGAATATATGTCAGGCTGGACAGACAGCTGGACAAACAGGCAATAGTGTCTGTTTTTTTTTTTTTTTTTTTGCTTTAAAGTATACCCATTAGAAGGGACAGTGAGCCATTAGAAAAAAAAAAAACCCTTTCAGTAACAACAGACCAGCTTAGAGCATTTTGCTTAACTCATATTCATGGAGAGTCTCAGTAAGCTAAGTCTATGTCAGCTAATCATTTTGAGATAACATAAAGGCAATCCATAAGGGCTAGATGAATACAGAAGGCACAAAATGTCACCAAAGAGAAAGCCCACAGTTGAAGCCTCTTGGTGCGAACACGCTTAGAATAGGCAGAGATTTTGGTATTCTACAAGGAAGAGAATAGAAGAGTCCATGATAAGAGCATTTGACTACTCTCTCTCTCTGTCTCTGTCTCTCTTTGTCTTTGTCTCTCTCTGTCTCTGCCTCTCTCTGTCTCTGTCTGTCTCTCTGTCTCTCTGTCTGTCTGTCTCTCTCTCTCTGTCTGTCTGTCTGTCTCTCTGTCTCTCTCTCTCCCTCCCTCTCTCTCTTTCTTCTCTACCTCTTTCTATCTCTCATTCTCCTTGTCTGTCTCTATCACTTCTATCTCTATCTCTGTTTCTCTGTGTCTGTCTGTCTGTCTGTCTGTACCACTATATCTGAAGCACTAGAGATGTTGGGCTAAAGGGTTTTGATCTTTTAGGCAAGTGCTATATCTGGGAGCCATGGGTTTTGTCTTTCAACTTTCCACATCAATGTGTAAGTTAAAACACTTTGGAGGCAAATATGACCTGCATCAACAACGTTTGTGACTTCTGTTTTAGGAGATGAAAGTCAAGCCTACTCTAATTACTGAGATAGGAAACAAAACTCATAGAAAGGAAGCACTGCCAGACCCAGCATGTGAAGGATTGTGAGGCTGTTCCAGTCCCCCACTAAAGCTCTTTTCTTCTTCTCTCCTTTGATTGTATGAGTCCTCGTGGGATCTCCTTATTTTTTGACACATTTTGCCAAGGTGATCACACCAAGTCCCGGGAGATTATTAACTATCAATTCTTACATCTCTATACGGCTGAAACTTCTCTCCAGGATATCAAAAAATTGTACAGATAACTACCTGTTAGGCATCATCACTTGCGTGGTGTAAGAACAGCTTGAGTTCAAAGAGTCACAGTCTCAGAAAACATCTTAACCGGCCAGCAAGTTCATCTTCTGTTTTAAGCCCTGGGGATTAACACCAGCATAGAGAGAGTGGGAAGAATTGGGAGCCAGTAACATCTTCAGCTCTCTTCAAATCCTCACCTGCTTCTTTAAGACCAGCACTTACCAGAAAGTCTTGTTTTAATCTTCTACATATATTTGGCTTTTTTTTTTTATTAAAGTTACAGGCTGGTAGAGGTAAAATGTTCACTTGTACTCACATTTACACACACACACACACACACACACACACACACACACCCCTCTGCTCTCAAGTTTTGCCTTATTTAGCACATGGCAGAGAGTAGACACTAGTCTTTGTTTTTGCCAATGGAACGCACCTAATACCATCTTCCTTGTAGCTTTCCTTGCCATAGATCTGCTTGGGGTATTCTGCCTATTTCTTGGTCTTGACACGGGCAGGGATGTGATAGGACGGAGGAATGTATTTCAAACACTTAAAACATTCTACTTTCACATGAAGGTTCATGTCTGCCATTCCAGAAAAATTTAAACAAGCAATCCATGCACTTCTGCTTCTGGGGTTATTTACAAGCATTGACCTTTCCAGTCTCCTTAAGTAAATGCAGCGTCATAAATGCAGTATTTTCCTGACAGGTGGAGAGAGCAGCCATTGCCCCAGAGTCCCTGAACAATAGATCTGTCTCTACTTACTCAATACCCTGAAACCCCAATAGTGCCAGCCCTGTAATCCCAGTTTGGGCCACTAGGCTTGTGTACTTAAATACATAAACTCCAAACCTACCCTCCAGCAATCCTGTCTCCCTGGAACATTCTCTATAAACAGAAGCCAACACAGTCATCCTAAAATACCTCTAAAGTTCGTTTCCCCTACCACCCCAACTCAGTCATCTCCACATACTCAGCTAACCCTGAGTTCTTTAAATCCTTAAGACAACCAAAGTCTGTTACTGCTGCCCTATGCATCGGTTTTTGTTGCTCTTTGTTGTTGTTGTTTGTTTGTTTTACTAATCATTCTCTAACATCCTGGATGCCCCATCTCTTCCTTGATGCTCAAGTATGTGCACGGATGTTTGGCAGAGACCATGTCTGATGTATACTTTCAGCATGGTGTCTCTTCAAGTATCCAAAGTTTTCCTTTGCATAGGGCTTATCATAATATAGCTAATTATATATCTATTATATATTGCCTCTTTTAAATTGCCAGCTTTTGTTAGGAAGATTTTTTAGTTTTATTTATTGTTTTTTTTCCACAAAAATTACAGTTTTGTCTTATCATCATCATCATCATCATCATGGAATACTAAACGATAATGGATGCTTACTCATAGAATCTCTCAGACCTGGTAAAATGCCAATACAACCAAAGAAGGGAGATACTACATTATTTGCTGCTGAGTTCTGAAAAGAAATATTACCTAGAGGTGACAGAATATGTTGAAAGCTATCTTTTGAAGGCATAGTTTAGTCTTGCAAATAGTAACCAAACCCCTAACCTCGTTAAAACCCAAAGATTGTTCTGTACTCCTAAATTAAAGTGCTGGGCTTTCCAAGTAGGACCTTTACAGCTATTATTTTAGAATATTCCATAAAGTTATTTGGAGAGATTTGTGAATAGGAGTGTTTACAGGTTTCCAATGAATCCAAGGTATCCAAAGTACCTTTACTATATAGTGTCAGCTGAACCAATACAGATAAATCTCTTGAGTTTGCTAGTAGATCATGGATTTCTGGTTCATTAACATGAGCTATATTTATATTATGCCAAATTACACAGAGCAAAATTTATTGCACAAATTATTTTAAAGATATCAGAAGTAAGAGTGTAGTTTATAAAATATCAGATAAACTTAGCTTTAAATGTGTATGTATGTGTTTACACGTTTGCATAGCACATTAAAGTGTTACTGGCATATATTGCCTCCCATTTATTTATTTATTTTAGAACTGACTAAAAAAAAAAAACTTCAAAAAAAGCAAACTTCAAAAATTCAGTTTTCCCTAATTCTTTATTTAACTGTAACCCCAAACAGTTTGAGATAAATAGATGAACTCAATCTTGGTCCCCTCTCAAGAGACTTGAACTAAGAACTAGAAGGGAAGGCTCTTTTAGGAACAGAAGCCAGGTGAATCTGTTGGTCTCCTGGGCACAGCTTGACACAGAAAGAAGCCAGTTCTGCTTAGGTAACCAATATTTTGTGGTTACCATTTTGGGTTGAGAGATTGGACAATAGGTGACAACTACAAGGAATGGGAGAAAACCTTTTCTGACAGGTCAGCACAGATCCCATGCTAGGCACATTCCTATGACCGATTTACTACAACACTATTGGAGAAAGGATCAATGCCAGGAAGTCTAAAAAGAGTGAGTGGTGCATATAGAATAGAATTGCATAGCAGAGTTACAAATCGTGAGACTCGGACTTGGAGCAGTAATGACTTCCTATATGATTAAGAAAAATTTTAAAGCACGTATCCATAAAGGATTGGAAATAGAAGGTCAAACCACTTTCCCACCAGCTTTTAAAAGTTTAACAATTTGGGTTTTTGTTTGTTTGTTTGTTGGCTCAAACATAGCTCTTGAATGTGACTCACTATATGTGAAACCTGTCTCCACCTGGCATCTTATGTGCTCAATCTTAGATAATTCATTTAATTCTTCTTTGAATATATATATATCAATGGCCACCTCACAACATTGTTGTGAGCACCGAGTGTACACAAGCCAAATGTTTGGATTGGCATTTAACACAATGCACTCAAGGACTGGTAGTATTCTTTTCATTCTATTGCTGTTCAGTGTTAACTAACACAATGAACTCACCCTTGTGGAGCACAGAATGCAGACAAGAGGCATAGTCACAGAGATATGCAGAAGCAGAATGAATGCAGGTCTGAATCCTAAGGCTTCTAAGCCACACAAGACAGCAGCATATCAAACCTCTCTGCACCCTAACTTAACACTCAAAGAAACCCAAGCGCATGCAAACTGCTTAGGAACTTGGCTGACCTCCATATTCAAAGTAGAACCTCCTTCCTGAGAGGCTGTGGGGCTTGGTGCAACCAGGTGTCAAGGCTGCTGCTTGTTTCTGTCATGCATATTTACTCGAGGACCACTTGGATGCTATTTAGTGAAGGATTAGTCATTTACTAATTACTAATTACACTAGTGGCTCCAAGACCTAAGGTCAGCGATTCTCCTCCTTCACACCAGCAGAATACACCACAGTGGCAGCCAGACAGGTAATTTACATGTCTCTACTTTAGAGAAGAGGCAACATTAGAGAAAGGCAGAGAAGGAATCTGTGTTGAGAGTAAAGCAGGAGCTGGTTGACTGGATGCTTTTCCTGGTAATGCTTATCCCACTTCTACTGCCAGGATATGACCTGCTCTCTTGTTTGATCCTTGAACAATCAGATAAAGTAGGACCCTGGACCCCACATCATATTTATTGGATGGCAATTCTTTTCTACAGGAGCATCTGGAGAGTCCTCCACGTGTGTTTGTCAAACTTGCTTGTATGTGAGAAGCATGTTTGCTTTATGCTCAGTGTGTTGGGTTTTAAATAAGCAGAGCACAGGAGCTGATCCCGCTAAGATCCTCGCTCATGTACCTCTAGGCTAATAAGTACTGAGATGATCCTGCACTTTGATTTCATGAATAAGAAAATAAACTGTAAAATGCATGACATTTAAAAAAAATTATTGTTATTACTGAGTATCACATTTATTTTAACCCTCTCTGTAGTGGTTCAGTCTCGAGCTACATGTGCCACATGCCAGATTGTATCTCCAGATACTCCCCTCCTTAAATATGCGCTTATTTACTTCCTGCAGAGTTCAATTTTAGAACCCATCAAAGTAGATCCACTCAGCCTCTGACTGCATTTTCATGCATAAATTCATAGATGCCTTCAGAAGGAATTGCACTTACATATGCAAATACTTCCCAATGCCTTCTCATTTCTACTTTTGGACTGAACAGTTTTTTTTAATTCATGCAAACACATTACGCAAACAAATATGGACTCAATAACAACACACGGCATGTGTGAATTGCTAATTGCAAAGCCATGAGCTTGATATGGCCAAGCTACTATCGTTATTATCAATGGTGGAGGGGCACATGATGAGACGGGACAAGGAAAAGCATCTTTAAAAATAAAATACCAGCACTTGATTTTATGGGATGTAAATATTAATAAGGGGAAAAGGTGACAAGCAAATCCTTGGTTCAACAATAATCTGGAAGCCGCAACTTAGTGCATGATCCAGAATCCAGGGTCTGCCTTCGATGGGTGTTAGGAACAAGAGGGTGTATTTCAGCCAAGGATTACTGGAAACAAAACTGTTCTCTGTAGCACAAAATGAAACAAAAAGTCTGAAAGGAAAGAAGAGCTTTCAGCCACACTGCATGTGTGTTGCCTTGACAAATGTCTGACTTTATTTTAGCAATGCCCTCGGACATGGTGGCAGGCATCCTAATTCCTCCATGTTGGTAACGTGTGCCCTCTGCTCGTTAATTAAACTAGGTCTCCTAACATTTTTTCCCCTCCACGTCCCACTGTCCACTCCGTGGGGTCAGGTGTAAGCTTTAATGAAATAAAACATGTGTTAAAGTTCTCACAGATCAAAGACATTTGAGCCGCAGCAATCATCAGACAGCCCTGTCTTCACTGGGAGGATCAGTACATTTCATTTTCATGAGGATGGTGCAAAGAAAATAAGACTAAAGATCAAATAAAAAATTGTTTCCTACAAAGGTCTACAATGGCAACCAAAGCAATTTTAACTGCTTATTGATTTCTTTAAAAATATTTTGTTAAATATAACAGGAGCTCGGTTTAAAATGGGAGCATCTAAGATGCTTCAGAACAACATCTGACCTGTACTTTTATAAATCTCAGGTACCATGCTACTTCATTACATACGTGTATGTTTTCTATGAGAGAGAGAGAGAGAGAGAGAGAGAGAGAGGATGAGAATGTCAGAACTTAAGAGAGCTGAGAAGCCAGGAATGGAATTCTGTGTGTAGGTATCTCTTTAGGAATTAAATTCATTCCGGTATTTACTGCTGAGGGCACAGAAAAAGAAATAAAGAATCAGTATCATAAAACAAATGATGCACTAACCCTGCTGGATAGGGCCAAGCCCCCAGGTGATGGCTATGTGACCCCTAGTGCGGCTACTGCAGTTCGCACATTCCCTTTTAGTTTTGCTGAGCTATTAATGTGACTGGTGCACGCTTGGCTGGTATTCGAGAAGAAAGGCACAGAGCAAGTGCGATTTACACTCTGACCTCCGCACTGCTCGGCCTCAGTTCACAGGGCCTAGACTAGTGAGCGTGGAATTCTTCACGGATACTGGACAGAAAGAGAAAGACAACTGTTTGTGTCTCAGAGAGAAGTCTTCCCAAATAAACCAAGAGGTTACAATAAAAGTGAGATTTGGTGCATAGGAAAGTGAGAGGTGCATTGGTAGAATTGAATTAATGTCATAATGTTCCCACTTACAATCTTAAACATGGAAATAAGAACACAGAAATCAGAATCAGGATCACATCGCGTGTGTATGTGTATGTTATCATTTATTATGTTTTGCCAGGAAGTTCTCAAATGTCTTTTAATACGTTCGTGATTTATTCAAAGTGAATATAATTGAGTGGCGCCGTCAAAACGAGTTCTCAGAGGTTTGGAGTAAGCTTCAAAAAACAGTGTGAAAGCCTCAGATCAAGCAGCCAGAAAATTTCTATTGTCTCAGGAATACCTTTTATGCAGGCAAGGACCTGCTTAGTGTTACATCTTAGGAAGCTGAACGGCAGTTCTCCGAAAGCAACTTCCATATTGCTGAGCAATCTAGCATCCATGATAGCACAAAAGGAACTTTTCACCCACAAGAGTTAGATAAGGCACAAGTTTGTCTTTAACTATGAATTTGTTCTGTAGTTGCTTGCGCTTCAGTCATCACCATGAAACAGGTCAGGTGAGGAATGGGGCTGGACCCTAATGGGTGGGGCAGAGCTGGGGTATGAGCCTATCGGGTGGAGCGGTGCTGCCTACCTTGTCTAGAAAATTCATCAGACTCTCGGTGCACCAGGTCTGTGACTCGGTTTCCGTAGTGCATTCTGCTGTCGTGGTCATAAGCCTTGAGGGTCTCACTGGAACTGTAGGACTTCTGGGTGGGCACACGGCAGTCCTCACTGTCCAGAGAGGAGCTGGTGTAGCGACACTCCTTGCCACACCTTCCCCTGGTCAAAGAGCGATGTCGCCGGTCCTTTACATCCATTATTTCAGATGAAATGGAACTCCGAGACTTTCAGAAAAGGGGAGGCTGGAGTTGTGGCACTTGTCACTTTACCCACCTAGAAGCATAAAAATAAAAATAGATAAGTAAGTAATTATGTAAATAAATAAATAAATAACTGTGATTCCAAGCAGTGCGGCCTTCAGTTTTGATTTATATGAAAACATAGATGGGAAACTGACATGCCTGCACACTTTCTTTGGGAAACCTTAATATATACTTAAAGCACCAGTTTACAAACAGCTCTAGATAATATGTTCATTTTCTTCCTGTCTAATTTAATAGATTCGGGGAAAGTAATAACAAAAAGCCCCATCTCCTTAGCATGTGCACAGACGACATGGTCATTCTGTGGCAGGAGTAGGAGGTCTAGTTATGAAGTCGATCAAAGCCAAATCGAGTTTGCTCTTGTTCATTGGGAGATTTTGTTTGTTTGCTGGTTTTCATTTTGGTTCCTGTATGGAAGGATTAGCAAGAAAGTGAATATTGAAATAGGCAGAAATGTAGGAAAGAAGAAAGGAAGATGGGGGAAGAGAAAGATGGAAGGAAAAAAACTGAAATATAAGTGACCATCTAGAATTATTAATGATTTGCTGTGATACCAGGTTATTCAACCAACATTCAATTGCTGCAGTGGGCCTGGAGAACAATACTATAAGGTGTTAGTGACATACAAATTACCTTATGACTCTCTCTCTCTCTCTCTCTGTCTCTCTCTGTCTCTCTCTGTCTCTCTCTCTCTCTGTGTGTGTGTGTGTGTGTGTGTATGTGTGTGTGTGGTGTGTGTGTATGTACACACACACATTCTTTAATGAGTGTGAGTGGAGCTGTACATGTGCCATACTTGTACAGGTCAGAGAACATCCTTGAGTGTTGGTCCCCTCTTCTTTTTTTTTCTTTGTTGTGTATCCCAGGCTAGCTGGCTCACAGGCATCTGGATCTTCTCCTGGCTCTACCTCCTATCGCACTGAGCCCTGGGACTATAAATGAGTGCTACAGTGTCTAGCTTTACACAGCCTCTTGGGATTCAGGTTCAGGTTCTCATGCTTGCAAAGCTAGTGCTTTACCTATTGAGCGATCTACTCAGTCCACCCCTGATTCTTCAATCAGCCTTCAGCCAACTCCAAGCAGTGTTTTCTCCTTGGAAGATCTGTATCTGAAAATAGCTGTGCACTTCTTCCCAGTGACCAGTCAATAAGAGAACTCACTGAGAGATGTGTATCCCACATCGCCACCTGTTCATTAACCTAAATGTCCACTGCCTTCTCAGTGACTGGAAGCCTACTACAAAAAGGAAAATAATATGGAACTGTGCATGTGATAGGGAAGTGGATAGGAGGGAACTTCTCTAACATATTAAACTGGCCTTTGGCTTCACAGTGTATGCCAAACATCACTGAGAAAACACCAACCTTCTGCTTAGCAAGTAACGACAAAAATGCTTAGGCACTCCCAAGTTCCAAGTGATAGGTTCTAACTGCTTTCATTTACCATGCAAAATAGCATGGACCACAGAATCAGGGCCTGGACAGAACAGACCAACACACATTTTAATTAAACTGGAAAATACAACCCAGAGTCAGGGTAATGATTTTTTTCCTCCAGGCTACTGTTGCTCAGTGCCTCCTCAATATGTTCAGGAACTATTGGGGACCAGATCTGTAGTTCTCAAGCCCTCCACTCTTTGTTGGCTATTTAGGCACTGAAGTAGGACATCTCTATGTACAAAAGGGCTAAGCTGCATACATATTAGTATAGACAGCATGGATTCAGAGGCACTGGAAATGAAGTCATTCTGCCTTTCTCTTTTCACACAGAGATCTTTTATCTCCAGCATCCTTCTAAAACAGCCATTCATATACTTTATCAGCTCTTGCCCAAAAAGTAGAAAATTCTGTTTAACAATTGGCAATGATCAAAGGAGTGCATACCTGCAACAAAGTCCATGGACACTAATGTTTTTGTCATAGTTCCTTAGATAATAAACCATATAGTTTTCTGATGTCTGTTGTTTCTCAGTCAGTAAGCTGAGTAACACCATTGAGAGTCACACAGCAAGACCTTAGGACCTAAGTGAAGGACACTGATATTGGCATAGAAATTGTATTGCTATAATCAATTCAATTATCAATATATTGATGCAATTTCCAGAGGCCAAAATGCCTTGTCTTTAATTTCAGCATGATTCTGGAATCCAAGCATAATCTAATTGAGTGTGTGGTCATTTAAGTGTGGTAGATGCCAATCTAATCATGGCCACTCACTAACCCGTGACCTAGTCTAAACCCTGCCTATAACTTGGTTTATCAGTCAGGTAAAATGGAAAATAACAATATCTACTTCACAGAGATGTCATAAAAATTAAGACAGTATTATAATACATTTCCCAATATGGTATCTAGAATGTGATATACAGCTTAATAACAGCACATGCTTTATTCTTCTGATTATTAAAAAGTCAAGTGTGTTATGTACTCAAAACAAGCCAAGAAGCTACTCTTGTTCAGGCCAGTGCTTAAACTAGATGCTGATCAATGAATGCCTCAGACCCCAGTGTAGAAAAATAAAGGAGGGTCACTAACACTAAAGAGCCACAGGTGGTTTTAAAGATGAAGGCTAGTGATCGATTTTATAATTTGCTTCTGTTTCACTTTACTGCTAGGTTTTTTTCTCTTGTTAATATCATCAATGTATTAGGGCTGAAAACTCCCAATTTTATCTGTTCCTCTTTGCATTGTGATTGTGTCAAAAAGATTTTCTTTTGCTCTTGCTACGTGTGTGTATATTTGTACAAGTTTTTATTTTATTTTGTAAAAGCTGCCCAGAGTGGGAAACTAAATGTGTGTTACTAGTTAGCAAACTATGTGGACTTGTGTGTTTAGACATCTCTGTACCTGCCTTAGACATGCAGTGTCCTTTCCCGATTATGTTCTTATTTCTCAACTCATAATTATTAAGCCGAGTTTGCCAGAAGTATGTCTAAATAAGGATAGAAATCTACATGCAATGAGGCAAAATTAGGGACATTTTATGGAAGCTGGATGTCTTAAGGAACTAGGCAGAGTGTATAGACTACCAGCAAATGAATGTTTATTTGCCTTTAGATGCAAATTTTAAAAAGTTGTCAATATGAAAAACAACAAAGCAAGAGAAACTATATTAAAATCTGAATCCCTGGCTTCTCTTTTAAGAGTCAGAGGTCAGGAAAACATTTCTAGATGGATGAGATGTATATATATGTTTGCCAATTCTCCTCATAAAGTATGAATGGAAATAATAAATCCAATACATAAAACAAGTACAAGAAGGACCTAAATGGAGTAAAGAGAAATATACCCAGGTGCCAACCATGAAACAGAACAATTTCTTTTTGCCATACATTTCAGACTTGTAGGGAAGGAAAATAACACTCCCAAACACCAACAGGCACATGCCAAAATAAAAAGAAGGAAAATCTGGCAGAATTAAGTCAGTATTTTGTCCTCTGTACCGAAGACTATGAGAAGGTCATCTAATAAAAAATAAAGACTTTAATTTCAGCTAGTCTACTGTGGCAACCCAGTTGTATGGGAAGTGGGCGGCACTCTCATTTCTACCTTCAGCAGGAAGTCATGACACCATGTCAGTGAAGTGGTTCTCTTGAAACAAAATGGTTCCAAAGAAGTCCAGTGTGGTGGTTTAAATTGCTTTGGCTCCCATAGACTCATGTGGGTGAATGCTTGGCCCATAGGGAGTGGCAGTATTAGGAGGTGTGGCCTGGTTGGAGAAGTGCATCAGTGTACTGGTGAAAGTTGAAGTTTCTTACATACTCAGGCTATGCCCAATGTTACACATGGTTTCTTCCTTGCTGCCTGAGGAACAAGATGTAGAAGTCTCTTTTCTTCCAGCACCATGTCTGCCTACATGATGTCATGCTTCTCGACATGATGAACACGAACTGAACCTCTGAAATCTGAAGCCAGTCCCAGTGAAATGTTTTACTTTTTAAGAGTTGCTGTGGTCATGGTATCTCTTCATAGCAATGGAAACACTAACTAAAATAGCCATATAGTTTTAAGATTTTCATCCTTTTTAGGACATAATGAAATTCATTTTCTCAAAGGGAATCTGGTCTTTCATCTCCACAGTACAGCACACTTACTCCACTGACTCCATATAGGGAGAGTTGTAGTAGAAAGTTGAGGGTTCCACCATCCAACCAGAACAGGGAGTCTTTCTGGCCCTTGTAGCATAACTAGATACCGAACATGAAGCTGTACCAAGACTACCTACCATAAACATCCAGAGAAAATCAGGGCAAGTCTCTAACCTCTAACCCTGTACCACAACCAGCTCCTTATAAGAAATTCTGACTTTGTACAACTTAACTTGGCAGAAATAAGGGAGAGAGTCTCTTTCTTCCCTCACCAGAGCAGTCATAAGAAACCAGATTTATAGATTTATATAAATATAGAAGTACTTACTTATAAGTACTTGATACTACTACCATCATAGAACAAAACACTCAGTTAGTATAAACAAAACTCACTTGTTATACAAAGAAGGCATATGTTAGATGAAAAATAGAAACACCACTCAACAGAGATCAATACCAAGATGACAGTGATGTTGACATTGTCTGATGTAACTTTTCAATCTGGTTATTATCAGATTGCTTCAATGAGCAATTAAGAACACACTTAAATGGGAAAAATGTTGCACTAGAGAAACAGAAATGCTCATCAAGTGTAAAATAAAGACGTTCCCTCCCATTATGAAAACACTCACACACATACATACACACACACATATATATCTCAAAGGACAAAAGAAGATTCTATCTGTCTGTCTATCTATCTATCTATCTATCTATCTATCTATCTATCTATCATCTATCTATCTACTATCTCTATCTTTATCTCTATATCATCTATCTATCTATCTATCTATCTATCTATCTATCTATCTATCATCTATATCTATGTCTCTATATAAAATGCTAATGTAAAGAACATAAAGGACATTCAGAACAACACATAGCTAATGTCATGAGAGTCCTAAGAGAAAGAGAGAAAGTAATGCAAACTTAGAGAAAACACTAGCCAAACTCCCTCCTCTTTACAGAAATCATTAAGGTATAAGTTCTCAAAGCTGAGTGAACCCCAAGCAAGATAGCTCTAAATGCATCCATATGCAGATGCATCATACATACCATAGTCAAACTTCTGGAAAGTGACAGATGAAGAGAAGTCTCCAGAAAGAACTGAGGGAAAATGGAAAGATTGTGTCTATAAGGCTAAAACTTGAATAAACCTAGAATACTCTTGGAAACCACAGTGAATGGGAGAGTTACCACAATCTAGTTCAGGACATCAGGAAGAAGAAGGAGAAGAAAGGACAAGAAGGAGGAGAGGAGGGGAAGGGGAGAAGGGGAGGGAGGGGGGAGAAGGAGAAGAAGAAGAGGAGGGGGGCGGAGAGGAAGGGGGAGGGGAAGGGGGAGGAGAAGGATGAGAAAGAATTTCAACTCACCATGCTGTATCCAATGAAGATACTCAGTTTTTAAAAAGGAGAGGTCAAGATAAATTCATCTATGTATGGTAGTCCATCACTAGCAGAGCAATTTTGAAAGTGTGGTGGCTAAATTGTTCAGTAAAATATAAAGGATTCCATAAAAAGAAGAACTTGAGATATCAGGAAAGATAAGTAAACACAAGAAGCAAAAGTGCATGAATGAAATATGCACCCAACCTTCGAGGATGCCAAATTATTTTTAATGGTGGAAGAAAAATATATTATCTCTGATATGATTCTAAATGTATGTATATTGAGGACATATTAAGAAATTATTGTAAAATGAGAATAATAAAGGGATGTAAAGACAGCTAAACTTTCCACATATAACTCTGGATAATAAAATATGAATGAAGTAGTCTGTGAGCGCACACACACACACACACACACACACACACTCATACACACAATGACTATATAATCTGTTAAAGTGATCAATTCAAGATCATTATAAATACATCAAAATGTAATTCTAAAAATTTACATTAGCTCACAATAAAGCAGGAAGAATTCAAATTAAAAATATAGAGAATTGAAGAATAAACAGAATATAAAAATGCCAGACTCAGTCCCTAACAAAAGAATAAATTCTATTAAATATAAATGGTATTAATATATTAGTTAAAAGAGAATAGATGAGCACATTTTTAAAATGACCCAAATCTATGCTGCCAATATGTTACTGCAACTATGAGAGTATGGGCATATTAAAAATAATATAGCATGCAGATGTTAAAATAGAACAAGAATGACTATATTAATATTGCATAAAGTGGCCTTAATAGGCAAAGAGGATTTCCAGAGTCAGAGAAGGGCATTCTATGAGCAGACAAGGATCAATTTACCAAACATATGGCAATTCTAAGTAAATGTGTGTTTAAAAGACAGAGCAGAATACATGCAAAAAAGAAAAAAAAAGAAGAAAAGACAGAACTGAAAGGAAAGATAAGCAAAATCACCATTATTATTATTGGACAATGTAGCCCCTGAGTTCTGGAAATGGGTGGAACATTCATATAAAACTCAGAGGATAATACAGAAGACCATCTAACAGAAGACCAGAGTCTAACCAATAGCAGGTTACAAATTCTTTAGGACTGACTGTGTGACATTAAGACAGCATCTATCCTGGACCATAAACAAAGTCTCAAAAACAAAAAGGTAACTTACACCCTCTACATTATATTCTCTGAAAACTAATGAAAAACCATCAAACTAATGAAAAGCAGAAGGTAAGAACATCACTTGACAACTGGACAATTTTCTAAATGATCCAGGGATGAAATCTCCAAGAGAAGTGAGCACCAATGTTAAAGTTAGTGGAGAGGAAACCGCAACACACCGAAATCTGTGACAAGTCATAGCAGGGAGGAGAGGGAAATTCCAGAACCACAACTACACACTCGAAATGTGGAAAGCCTCCAGCTGGGAATCTTAGCTTCAGTGGCCAGAACTAGGAATGATTAAAAGACAAAGATATTTTCAAAGGAAGAAAAAGAAATACCAAAGAGCTCCTTTCATCAAATCAATAGATTTGAAAATCAGAGAAACACAGGAGAAGGGGAGAATAAGTACACACAAAAAGAAAGATTGATAAAACTGACCAACCTTTAGTCAGAGTGACATTTGGAATATGTGATACTAACAGGTGCTGCTATAGGCCCTACGCACAGGAATAAAAAATGAGAGGGATTTACATATCACAATTAAATCTGTACTCTGTAAACTAAGATAAAAGGGAACACTTTTTTTTCAAAACATTGAAAGTGTACCCTTTCATCCATTATGAAATATGCCACTTGACCAACCTTACAGTTAAATACTTACTTTTAATTATGTTATTCACACTAAGATTAAACAGGTGCTGGTTGCTTCAAAAGGTTCTACAGAATGTCTAAGGAACAATTGGAAGCAGTCTTAGTGCCTCTCTTGCAAAACTGAAGAAAGGAAAGAACTTTCTAGTTCACCTTATGAAGCTGATTACCCCGGTGCCCTAACTAGACAAAGATAGGAGAAGAAAGGAAGGAAGGAAGGAAGGAAGGAAGGAAGGAAGGAAGGAAGGAAGGAAAGGAGGGAAGGAGGGAGGGAGGGAGGAGGGAGGGAAGAAAAGAGGAAGAGAGGAAGATAGGATTGAATGGTGGGAAGAAGGGTGGGAAGGAAGAAGGAAGGAAATAAGGGATAGAATGAGGGAAGAGAAGGAGGGAAAAGGAAGGGAGGGAGGGAGGGATATAGGGAGGGAAAAAGGGAGGAAGAAAGGGAGGGAGGAAAGGTGAGAAGAAGGGTGGGAATAAGGAAGGAAATAAGGGATAGAAGGAGAGAAGAGAAAGGAGGAGAAAGGAAGGGAGGAGGGAGGAAGGGCAGAAGGAATGGGAGGATGGGAAGAAGGGATGGAAGGAGTGAAGGGAGGAGAGGGAGGAAAAAGGAAAGAAGGGAAGGAGGGAGACATGGAAAAAGGAAGTGAATAAGGGATAGAAGGAGGGGTGGAAGAAAGGGAGAGAGGGAAGAAGGGAGAATGAGGTAAAAGAAAAATGTAATAATCTTTATATTGGCTAACAGATTTCAGTACTTTATAAAAATATAGCACACTCTGACAAGTAGGTTTATTCTGGGGATGGGAACTGGGTCTGTAGCTAACGATCCGGGAATACAACCCTCATAGTAACAGGCTAAGGAGCTGTAATTGTGTGATAGTAACAATCAATGCAGAAAAGCATCTGGCAGAAGAGGTCCACATCCATTTATAAGATGCACACCCTCAAGAGCAAAAATAGAGGGGGCTCCTTCAACTTGAGCAAGAACAACCATCCACAGACCTGCGGCTGACATGGTACTCAGTGGTGGCGTAGTCCTTTGTTCCTAAGAATAAAGATAAAGCATGGGAAACTGCTCTCCTCAGTTCCATTCAGTACCATGCTACACCTTAGAATCCACAGATCAGAAAACAAAAGTCATGATATGGATCATATTAGTAAAAGGTATACTATTTACACAAAACTTTATAAAATGTATAATAAAATCCTAGACTATGTGTAAGTGTGCCAATATCACAGGAATCAAGCTAAACAAGAAGAAAAGACTTGCACTTCAATGTTCTAGCAATGAGCACACATGTCCTGGAAATCCAAGCACAATGCTATTTACAATCACCCAAAGTGCAATAGTGAGAACTAAATCTAACAAGACAGACACAGAAATTACATTTTGAAACTGGATAAAGCAGGGTGAAAGAAATTAAATGATTAAGTAAATGGTAATATTTATCAGCTTGGAAGACAGAACAAATTAATACATAAATTGAATTAATACATAAATTGAATGAAGTTCATATGAATTTGTAGAATAAACAGGTGTTTAGACACAGACAAGATTGTAGTAAACTTATGCTGATAGGTAGAGAAATTAGAATAGATTCTTTAGTTGTTGTTTTGTCTTGATTTTTTAGTTTTGTTTTTCTTGATTTGTTTTGTCTCAGAATGTGAGCAGTCTCAGTCTTCTCAATTTAAACTTTAGGTATCCACAGCAATCTGTATTAAGGACATGACAGAGGGACAGACATATATATTAATGTACTAGAATCAAGAATACAGGTCCATATCCATACAAATATTCTTATCAGCTCTCTAAGAAAGATGCCAAAGTCATTCAATAAAGAAAACTCTGGTGGTAACACAGAGTAGGCGGGTAGATACCCATTAGAAAATCTCACCTCTCCTTTCTCTCATCTTATTCAAAGAGCAACAGGATATGTGTTAACAATGTAGAAATAAAATATAGATGCTTCAGAAAAATTGAGAAACAATGACACTAGTTTGAAGCAAAGAATGAAATAATGGTTTGAGACTTTATATCAAATATACCGTTATAAAAAGAAAAGTTAATGTGGCTTAATATCTTCCCAATTAACTTTTTTATTTGTAAGGGACATGTTAAGGGGACATAAAGAAAATCTCTAAGGGACTGGAGAGATGGTTATAGCAACTAAGAGCCTATACTGGTCTTTCAGAAGACCCAAGTTCAGTAACCAGCATCCAAGTCAGGTGGCTCACAACTGTCTGTTACTCTTGCTCTGGGACAATTTGATGTCTTTTTCTGGCTTCTGTAGGTATTTGTATACTACACACACATGCAAACACACATACACACATACACACACATGTACACACATATACATACATATGCCCACATAGATGCATACACAGATACACACAAGCACACACACATTCATATATATGTGCGTACATGCATGGATATGAACACACACACACACACACACACACACACACACACACACAAAGAAATTTAGACAATCTAATTAGGCATCCTAATAAAGATCTTGGTTAGGACATACAATTGTAAATATATACATGGAAATACACTCTTACCAGCTATGGGAGAAAAGCAAATTAATACCAAAATGGGATATTGCTACAGACCTATTGCAATCACTAAAGGAACTGATTACAGTAAATGTTGGCCGGATGTAGAAGATCTGTTCTCCCATACATGTCTGGCCCAGAGGTTATTTCATGCACCCACTCTTAGTAAGCTTAGCAACAGTTTAACACTAACAAACCCACTAAACAAGTAACTGCCATGCAACTCTGAAATTTCTCTCCTGGGCATTTATTTAAGAGAAAGGAAAATATATGCTCTCGCAGAAACCTGAACAAGAGTGCTTGTAGAAAAATGTTCATTTATAATAGTCTACAGCCAGACGCAACCCAGATGTTCCTCCATGGGTGACTGATTCAATACATTATGGTGAATCCCAAGCCTGCAAATTCTGCTTAGCAATGAAATGGAATATGCTGCACATACATGCAACAGTCAAGGAAAGAACACATGTCAACTGTATGGCTCCATTTATAAACATATGTAAAATGACAGGAAGAAATTGCAGGTAAGTGGCCTCCAGGACTGGGGAGGGTGTCAGAGCATGAGAGATGTGTAACATGAAGCTCTGGGAGGACTACAGGAAGAAGAAAAATCTTGATTATAAAAACATTATTATCCTTGTTATGATTTTGATACTACAGCTTTCAAGATAATGCTCTTGGATGGAATATAACGTATCTTTTATCATTTTGGGTTGGAGCTGATCAAACATGACTCTATACAGATGCAAACAAACAAACAAACAAAAAACCAAAAAAACAGAAAACAAAACAAAATAAACAACAACCACCTCACAAAGTTCATTAAAAGAAAATACCATTCAGTGGCACATCTGAACTCCAAAAAATTTGTCATAAAAATAGACACTAATTATTTAAAATTAAGAAAAGTCACTCACACTGCTGCCTAACTTATTATTCATGATCATTGCATCATGCTTTTTTATTTAATTGCTTGTCTGATTGATGTGTTTGAACTAGTTGGTTGACTTGGTATTTGTAACTTAGGCATGCAAGGAAAAAAACCAAAATGGTTATGACAATTGAGAGAACTCGCAAAGAGTTACAGTGGAAGAAACAGCATCGATCAACACGCTTTTAATAATTCTAAAATAGGAGGATTTAATTTTACCCCCACTTTGGTTGCCTAGCTAGTGTTTCATAAGGCATGTTCACTATCTACTCAGGGAAAACATTCTTAGCCCAGTGTCCTTGAGAGCCGAGGTCACCAATTCATGTGGCGAGATGCAAGTTTCCAGCCTGCTTCTAAAAAGTAATTAAAATTGCCTTGAAGCACTCAGAAAGATGGTAACCAAAATTATAAATCTTCTCCCCAAGCTTCCACCTCTCCCACCACTGACAAACGGCCGTCACTGGTTGCCACTGCCTCTGCCAGCTCATTACTGCTATGCTGGGGCTTGATTCTGTTACATTTCACATTTCCTCCCTTGAATGGTGTTCACACTGCTTTTTATCATCAGATGCCTAAGTGGGCTCCATCACTTTAGCAGAACAGACTACAGAGAACTTGCCTGCGAGCCTTTGTCTAATTAACTAATCCTGTGAGCTGTAACACTGTTCACTATTAACTTTGTGGAATATCCTACTACTTAAGGGGCTTGACTTGTTAATCACTGACAGCCAGCTCCATGTATGGGCATATGTTTGTTGGTGTATATGTGAGTATGTTTGTGGATGAGCACGGATGTATGCAAGGGCTCTGCATGGGCCATTTAAAGTGTTCTTTATGTTGAAATGACGTCATACGAGTGATTGTTTATACTTCCCTCAATCTTATCACACTTCTTGTGCTAACGCTAGCCATTCTTTCTGCATGCTTGTGTGGTTTCTATTTTGTAACTGACATTAGACTTTTGGGGAGTACTGTACAGAGAGATAACTACTGCCACATTTCAACTTAAATAATAAGTCTATTAATTTTGAATTTTTGGGGGGGAGGAGTGCTATTCCTTCTCCATTTCAAACGGATAACAAAGCATTGATTAAAAATTTCCATTAGATGAGCATATTTCTAATATTTGATTATATTATACACACATATATGATATATACATATACATACACACACACACACACACACACACACACACACACACATATATATATATATATATATATATATATATATATATATCATATGTATTGATAGTTCAATCAGGGGCCTCCTGTAGGTAAATGACTTCCTTCTGATATGATCACATGTTAATTGGATGCCATTTTGTTTCAGGAGTACGAAAGATACTTTTGATTAATAACAAAACGATATTGTCTTATTTCTTTATTCTTTAGGTCCCTACAAATCTTGCCTATCATAGAACAACCTAACAGTTTCATTCTCAGAGTCTTTTCTCCTGTCTTTGAACTCCTCCAAGTAAGTGGCTTCTTAAAGGATCATTAAAGCATCATTTGAAAGGTAATATAGAATTGAGACACAGGAGAGGGGCAACTTGAGGTAGATTATGGACTTTAGAGTACTGCTTTACCTCCTTCCATCCCTCAGCAGGAGTAGGATGCATCGAGCATGAAAACCAGCTCCCTGCTCTCTCCAGTGCATTCTCTTAGTATCATGCAAGATCAATTCTGAACAAAGATACACTCCAAAATATTTAGAGACAGAATATCCGGTGACCTCTGAGTGGACCTAAGAAAATCTGCTTTAAAATCTACAAAAGTGGAAGATAGTGGTCTGGTAATTTAATGCACTAGTAAATAAGAGGTCAAAGGCAATTTGCTTCCTGTTCCCCTGTGCCATTATATTGATATGTCTGGGGATAAAAAGCCAACTCTGGTTAATGTCCAGAGCAAGAAAGGATAAGCAAATTCACAATTGTGTTTTGCTCTCCGGCAACAGAGCACCATGGACCGCTGTTAAAAAATCTGTTAGGGTCCCAGGAGCCATGTGTACAGAAAACGGGGAGCATGTTGTCAGGATCTGCTTGCTGTCTGTGGGTTTTATGAACTGTTAAAAGCAAAGACGCCTCTCCATGCTTGGAGTCCTAACCAAAAGCATCCACATGGTGACACCTTGTATCTCACACATCCAGATACCTGCCACAAGGATACAGATGTACATATTTGTGTATATTCTTATTTGAATAATGATGAAAAGATGAAGGTTACCACCTGACTTGATTGTTTTCCTTTTGTCAAGTTCCAACTGTTTAATGTTAATCAAGTCAGGGTGGTTATACCTATGTAAAAATTTATAATATGAAACATGCAAGTTTATTGAAACCTTGGCCCTCTTGGTTTCATACACACACACACACACACACACACACACACACACACACACACACACTCTTGTCTGCTCCCCTCCCATTTCCCCACGTGCCTTCTGAGAAGAGGAGCTGAACAGATGGTTGTACCTTAGGCACTGGCTAAGTTACCGTAACTGGAAAAAGACAGGCCCTCCCTACTCCTCGCTGCCACGCAGAGCTCACTCAGTGAGGCAGTAGAGCAAGCCGTGAGCCTGCAGCCTCAAAAGCTAATGAAGGGAGGAACTGAACACCCTCTGCCCATCCTGTCAAGCGTGCTCCTCTCTGTATACAAGACTGAGAGCAGCAACAGATAATGAGCGAGCACAGGGCTTTGGAGCAGAGGTTTCCTGGAAAATGTCAAAGGCACTGTCAAGTTAACCTTCCATATCATGAATACCTGCGAAGTTCCAGGCTCTGACTCAGGTTCTTCGCATAAGTTATCAATTAAGTACAAGTTACTAGCTTACACCACACACCAAGAGTGCTCATGCTAAGTTCAGTTTTCTGATTCTCAGGCGTATAGTGTTGAGGAATGGACAGTCTTAAAACACTTCCTCAGATTTCTTTCAGTCAGTGAAATGTGCTTGTCTGAGCATTCCTTCCACCAGTTCATTGAAGTTGCCTCTTGAATGTGAGTAGCCATAGCCCAGTCACAACATACTCAGTACAGAAATGATCTCTTCAGTTGACTGACATGTGTGAGCCAGCACCTCTCAGGTATGAAGAGTCATGGAAAGAACGAGAGCTGTATCCTGAGGCAGAGACAAAGGATATTGGAGAGAGATAGGTCTCAGTTTCCACTTTGGAAAAAATGGGAATGCAGTGCTTAAATCGAAGTAACTGTGAAAATGTCAAATTGCTTCTAAGAATGTCCAAATAGTAGATGTGCAAACACCAACAGATGCCACCATCATCACCAGACTGCCCTCATCATCACTGCCAGCCGTCAACAATATCATCCGGCAATGAAAAGTAACAGCTGTCCCTTCGTGATTCTTGAGGCACAAGGACATGTAGACTAAGTAATACATGTTAGGTCCCTCATATTCCCTGGCTTTGAAGGGTTGATATTCTGCTGCTCTCTTAGCTTAGCAACACAGATATTAGTAACTGCAGTTGTATTTAATTCTTGCTGAGTGGAAAAATTGTACTGTTGCTGAAATTTTTGAATTTGGTGTATTCTGCAAGCATCTCATAATTGTGGTCAAATTGGACACACATGCTCAGTTCATCATAGAGAGGCACCTCAAGTGGCAAGGGAAGACTATACAAAGAACAGTAGATGGTTATCATTTAGTTACTACCTGCTGAGAAAAGCAGATTGGTCAGTGGAAGTCTTTTGTTTAGTAAACTTAATAATGGATTTATACAGAGAGGCTAGGCAAAGGGAGGATGGGTCCAAGTTACTGTATGTAAGAAAGAAGTGGGAAAGTCTTAAGGGACTAGGTAAGTGTGCAAATAGGAATTCTGCAGTCTCTTGGGAAAGGAAGTCAAAGAGCTGCAATCAGACACAGAGGAAGAGGATGAGTGGCGAAAGTTCTTAGAGAGTTTCGGCACTGAAGGCAATGTACTGAATGATGGAAATCCTTTGGGTTCCATCTCTAAGCAAGAAAGCATGGAGTAGGGCACAATTCATTTCACCATTTTCCTCTTTGAGAAGGCATAGTCAATATTTTGTATTATTTTACTATTATAAGAAAGCAAATAGCATGCATTAAATCCTTGCTTCAATGATTACATGGTGCAGGAGCTGACAAGCAAAATGTAAAAAGAGTTCCAAATAAGCAAATCATTTGCTCTGTGCATAAGATGCTCTACAAGAGCAGGGACCTTGCCTCTTGTTAGTAATCTATCCCTGCAGCTGCCAGCTCACCTAAAAAAAAGCTTTGTGGAGATAACTACGTGTTTACAAGAAAGACAGAAAAAATACTGGAAAATGTTTAGAAGGGTTTAGGTTTATAGCTGCCACTTTCTTCGTGTCTAACTGCCCTGAATTGTCTCAGGTCTACTGTTAATTTATAGGATTTACACAAGAATTTCCATGCTAATTTTTCAATATAGTACCTTCCTACTCTGACAAACAAATAAAATGTAAGGATTCCCTTTCAAGACAGCCACAGCTTCCTTAAATAAGACAAGAGCTAGCCAGCTGAATGATTTTTTTCCAATAACAGAAATAGGTGCCTCCTATTTTTTTGAGTACTATTGCAAATACAAAGTTAGAATCAATCTAACTTCAAGACAGTATACGCTAGCTTAGAACTCTACGGAAGGTAGCAACAAGACTTTTCTGCTAACGTCTAGACAGCCTTTCTTTAGAATATTATAGAGCTCATTGCAACTAATCAACTCTATAATCAGCTCCAAAACAGCTCAGACAATACTTGAATGATGTGTGTCCATGTTCCAATAAAACTTTATTTATTTGCCTATTTATTAATTATTTGCCTTTCTATTCATACAGTGGTGAAGCTCTCAGTCTTGATTACTTTTCTTTAAAACAAGCTGCAGTCATAACAGAGGCTTATCACTGCTGCAAAGAACTTGAGCCTCCTGAATGTTTATCTTTAAACAGGATATCTATATGATCCACTTTGAGGCTCAGGGAACATAGTGAAATGTAAGAAACAGAAGATAGGAAGCCATACTGTGAAGTACTGTATGGTAGACATGACAAGACCATTGCAATCATGAACATACCTCAACTACATCCATGTTCATATGGCCCTCGTACACAGACACATAGAGGACACAATACTAGAGTGGGCATTAGTTGGAAAGAAAAAAGTTATCATCCTGAGTGGAAGAGTGATATGATAAGGTAATAGGGCTTTATTAAGAACACAATACATTGTATGCAAGTATAAATTGTAAAATAAATTAAAGAAAATAAACTAGTAGAAAATTAGGTTGCTAAATGGATTTCCTGTTAGGCTGCAGTATGTCAACATTTGCTGGTACAGACATCAAGAGCAATGAGAAGCAGAAAGTTCACAATTCTAGTTGAATGTGTGTTGTGTGCTAAAGATGCATCACCAAATCCTTCCAGAAGTCGAGGATGTCTGGGGCAGAAGCTGTATACCAGTGCTGAATTAAACCAGGTGTCAGCGTGAATGCAGTAGCCAGACAACATGACTAAAAGAAGCAGGTTGTATTTGGGAAGGGTCCTGACATGAAACTGATATATGTTCATCAGTTACAAGCCTAGCTTGCATGTCTCTTAACAAGATATATTTGTCTTTAGCTGTTCCTGCAACAATAGTTTGAAACTTGACCTTTCTCTATAATACGCATCTCATTCTTGCCTGACTGCACCTGATAATTATTATTGTGACAATTATTTTCTAGCTTTGAGGTTTGTCAGTGTATATGAGAAACAGCAATGATGGAATCAAATTACTTAATATTTTTTTATGACTCATTCTCCTGTTTCAATGTCTCTATATTTTATTTGGTATTAGTGAGAAAGATGGTGCTGTTTATACTAAATGAACAAGCATGTTGATAGTTCAAGTTTAAGATCTGGAAGAAAACATACTGACAAAGAAACTCATTCTCATTCTTTTCAACATAGGTCCTTATTAAAAAATTCAGGGGAAAGAATTTTTGTGGTGGCTTAGGAGTTCATCTCCATAAACCCAGGTATAAAGGACTCTTTGAAACCCAATCTCACTCCAGTGGCTCTACTTGGAATTCAATAGGTGACATGAAAGAGGATAGAAGAACATGTGTATCCAATATAAAATTTTGTGCAAATTTAAAAATAACTCGATCACATCAATCTCAAAATTAGGTACTTGCATCCTTGCATTTCCTAATGAGTCCTCAAGGTATAGCATTATATTTTCTCAGCCATTAGCACTGCCATTCACCAGAAACATAATACGGTAATCACTCAGAGGTTCAAGGAAATGAAAGTCTCTCACATTTGCCTACTGCCCTCTGTAGTCTAATATAGTATCGAATGTTACAACAGTGTAAGCTCCTTCATACATGCCGATAAAAGCCTCTGTGGGAGACAGCTGTGATGAACTGCCTGAAATATTGAGGTAGCTTCTGATTTTTGAGAGGGGAATGCTCCCTCCCAAAGCAATTACCCACATCCCTCACGCTATGAAATGTTTGTGTTCTGGTACAACTGGTTGAAAAGTGAATCCAGCCTCGTCCCTGCCTTTGATTATAAAAATGGAGGGCCACTCATGTGAGGGAAGGAAAAAAAAAAGGACTCAAAGAAGTCATCAAAACCCCATTTCAAAAGACACACACTCTTGAAATGCTGGAGATGGAAAAGAAAACTCTGTTTGATAAATGAAGATTGGTCCTCAAAAGAGGTGGGTAGGAACCCTGAGTAGGCATGATTGTCAGGGACAATAGCTGAAGACCCAAGGGACAAATGGAAGTATAAACAAAAGAAAGGACACAGATCAGAATCAAAAGTCATTTAGATCCTATCAAATGCTTTCCAGATTCAGCAGCAGGATAAGATGAAATTCTCTGTGGTGACACATCCAACTTCATAACACCACATGGGAACAGCAGGATTTTTAAAAAGTACCAGGTTGATTTGGCCAGCAGGACCAGTGGATGACAGAGAGCAGAGGCAACTATACATTACACCATTCTTACCTGGAAGGCAATTTGGCTACTTGTCAATGCTAGTGCTTTATGATTGATGTGGATTTTCTCAAAGATTATCATTAACCCACATTCTGTATCTGGCCATCTGAAATCTTCTGTTTGTTTGCATTGAAATAATTCTAATGCTGAATCCCTTGAAGAAGGTGGTACCTGCTTTGTGCTCTAACTGAGACAATGATCAATCATTTTATTTAGATGCTCTTATCTCCAATTCAGAAAATTAATTTGATTGAAGACTATATCGAAGTGGAAGACCCAAGATCAATTTCCAACACCCACAGCTCACAAGCTCACAACTACCTATAAATCCAACTCCAGCGAATATAATATGCTCTTCCAGTCTCCAAGGGCATCTGCAAGCACACACACATACACACACATACTCCACACACACATACATACCCACAATAAGCACAACCCCCACACAATAAATAATAAATAAATAAAATTATGAAAAATTCTAAAGTTATATTTACATAGTGACATGATATGAGTCCAAAGACCCAGTTTAAAATCTTCTCTGAAACATGTCACTTTTTCTTTCTTTTACATCTATTTGCCATCTTTTTTATTTGCTTTAAATTATGAGAAATTAAAATAAAGAACTCTGTGTACAGCTAGCTTTCCTTACTATCAAGTTTTGGATAGTTAAAATTTATCACTACTAAATAAAATGCACTTACTAGAATTAAATGAATTAAATGAATGACTATCCATCTGAGAGCTGAGTTTAAATTCCATGGCTCTCCTTTCTGGGTTAACCATCATCTTTTTATTTTAACCAAGTGTTGTTATGTGATTTTTAGAAAAATTAAATTCAAATTAAAATTCATTCCAAGAGAATTTGGCACCTCTCCTTGAGATGATTAGTAACAATTTGCAATCTTACAATCATTATGAATGATTGTTGTAATAAAGAGATGTTGAAAGGAGAGGCTCAATTGGTTGAAGTAGGAAACGACTCAGACATCCCATTAATGAGACTTGACTCCATCTATTCCCTGTTCTTGTTGACTTAACAACCACTGGTTTCTCCCAAAGTTGCAGAGACTTTTCTGAACCTGCGTAGGGAAAAAAAAAAGAGCAAAGAAGGCCTTTGACTAAAAGATTTCACTTACCCTTGAGAAATCAAAGCCAAACACATATGGTGTAAGTACACTGTCATGCCTATAAAGGGTTAAAAGAATCTATATGGATCACCTTCTAAGACCCATTTCAAGTACCTGTCAGAGAGGTCTGAGTATATTGTAAACTTTGATTCAGTGACATAGCCCTATGCCCTTAAAACAAACTTCCCAAAATAACTTCAACTAGCAGATCAGTTACATACTCGGCATTCAGAAAGCTCAACATATGAAGCCACTGTCTGAACTTGAAGATTATTTGATGATATTAACAATTCTCTATCCTTAATATCATACAGCCCACCTAGGATAAATTCTTTGAAATAGTCATCTTGCCCACCTGCCTTTTCAGGAATCATGTGTTATCATTCGAACTCAATTATAACTATTTAGAGTTTGTGGTTCACTCAGGTCAGAGTGAATCTGATAAAACATTAAAAAGGTATAAAGCTGTTTAACTCTCTGCCCAGCTGACCCTGTACAGATCTCACACATTGTGATGCCCACCCACAATAGGATGAAATTAACAAGTGTATCTGCCAGTTTACTTTATTAAGCAGCACTAGCTCCATGGCATTAAGTGCCAAGGAATATTAAGTGCTGGCAAAATATTATTCACAAGAGTAAAGATACATAGCCTTATAACAGTTTGAGTTTTAGAAGATACTTATTAATTCTATAGGTGAAGACATCTTGACTCGGTGCACACCCAGGTCAATGATGGGAAAGACTAAGCAATGTAACTACTCATTTTCCGAGTCAAGAAGAAGGGCTTGAGTTCCTCTGCAGCTGCCAGGGCAGGGACAGAGGATGTGACACACACTCGATGGGAAAAAAGCCCAGTGTTTAGGAACAAAACATACACTGCTCAACCATCTCATTTCCTAAATCACTCATGAATATATTTCCGTATGCAACAAGAGCTAAATTATTTAGAACGTGTCCCATCTTGTCTACCTCATCATGATTTCCAAAAATTGAGATGCTGAGACTGTGAGCAGAGGTGGAGGAGAATGTCTCCACCAGGCCCAGTAACACCAACACATGAGTGAAAACCTTCCAGGCTAGACCTAGAGCCAGACATTAATGTGTTGACTTCATCATCAAAAATAAGCAATATGTATGTGATGTAGAAATATAGCTTCTGCATTTCCCCACAGTTCCTTCAGAACTAACAACCTTCTGAACACTTGCCTGTCTACTTGACCTCTACTCTTGAAAGGGTCCTGGTCAGCATAAATGTTGTAACAAAGAAAATATTTTGTATACTTTTTCTCTAAAGGGGAGCACAACTGCCCAGAATTTCTAGAGGGTTTATGGAGGGAATGAGAGAATTCTAGAATGGGTCAGGCTAGTACTGAAATGGTGTTATGCGAGTATTGAAGACTTGGTGATGAACTGGGCTATAATAGTGCTTTAACACAGCATTGGCATCAATAAAATGGAGATGGAAATGCCATCGAAATGGAAGTAGTATATATAAAACATGACAGGAAGGTGGATTCCTTAAAATTCTATTTTGAGGTGAAAGCACTCTTAATTCTCAGATTCACTCAGATAGCTTCTCCTCAGCAGTGCTATCCCAGGGGTAACCTTTTTTTTTTTCTTTTTTTTTGGTTTTTCGAGACAGGGTTTCTCTGTGTAGCCCTGGCTGTCCTGGAACTCACTCAGTAGACCAGGCTAGCCTCGAACTCTTGAACTCAGAAATCAGCCTGCTTCTGCCTCCCAAGTGCTGGGATTAAAGGTGTGTGCCACCACTGCCCGGCAGGGGTAACCTTTTACTGCTCAGAGTTACCAACTTTACCTTGACATCCTCTTGTTATTTGTGATATTAGCTAAATATTTAGCTAAATATTTAGCTTAATATTAGCTTAATATTTAGCTAAAGAAATATTCTTCATTTGTCTTAACCTCCTACCCCTTTATGAAGTAAAATGAACAATCCTCCTTTAACAAGGCTGATAGTTTAAGGAACAGATTGACTATGTGACTATGCAGAACACAGACACATTTCCTCTTTCGGTAAGTATGATCTCATGTGACCAGGTCTCCCTTACTCCTTCATTTACATGAAGCAAATTGGTAGAGTTGGTGCAATGGTCTGAGTGCTTGTTAGTGCTCCAAATTCATGTCTAACCCAAACTTTCAAAGTGATAGTAGAAAGATATCAAATCATTGAGATGTGTCTGAACTTGTGAAGGGGGTTAGAGGGCCTTATCAAAGGAACAGGGCAGGACATATGTCCCCCTCCCTTCTCTCTTTAAAATACATTGACTTTTTCACCTGGAAAAAAAATGAGCCTACCCTAAAGACAACTATAGCTCATTTCCTTTTGCCCAACCATACAGCTTTATGAACTCTGAAATGTTGAAAACCCATTAATAGAATCCTTGTGTATGCAATTGTGACTATTCATGCATACGCACATATATACATACACACACAATTACACATATGTTCATGCACTGGCACCCCTACATGCACATATATGCGCGCACGCACACACACACACACACACACACACACACACATGCACACATGAAGAACATTCCTAGCATTAGTTCTTCCTATTTCCCCAGGATTTTAAACAAAGGTACACACATTTAAAATTTAAAGTCAACATGTCTTAGTAAACTGATTTTAAAAATATGTTGTAACTAACATATTCATTATATTGATGAGGACCTTAGGGACCCAAACTCAACAGCACACATGAGGAAGAGCCTGGAATTGAACCTAGTTAGACATGAAACTGGAACTCTTTGACTGACTCCCTTAGGTGCACTGAAGAAACAGAAAGCTCCAGGGACTGGGTTTTCTATTCAAGAGAGAACCGATGTGCATCTTTCAATTAGAGCAATTATAGAGTGACACAGAAAAGTATGAATTTATTCAGGACAGGCTCTGCATACACGTTCAAGGGAAGCAGATCAAGGAATAGATCCCTGTAGGGGAAGGTTAATCAAAGAGGTTTTTTTGAAGGATATAAATATTGAGGCTTTAATATTTCAATTCATTATTGGTGACCTGTTTCTGCCACAAAAGAGAGAAATGGTCCCCTTAGTCTTCTGCCTAGAAAACGATTCCCTCCTCCCTCCTGTTAATTCATACTTCCTTTTACACCTGAGTAGAGTGACAAGGAGGATGAAGATGGTGATGACAACATTAGCAATGCTTATTATAATAACATTCCCTTCGGGCGGAGGCATGCCATGTGTAAGAATCCAGGGGAGGGGAGGGTCTGCGTGCCTGACCTCATGTAATCCACAACCCGGTGGCGAGAAGTGACCAAAACTATACTTCCAGCCATAGAGACAGCAATGCTGAGATTTTAAGAAGTCATTGTGTGAGTTAAGATCAAGTGGCAAAGATGTGACCAGGATACAAATGACACCACCTCACTGTCAAGTTCCTCCCATTGCTGTCCTTATACAACCTTTGTTTTCCGGTAGCTTCTTAAGATTCAGCACACATGAGAATCTCCTTGGAAGCATACTGAACCCAGATATCTGCAGAGCATGCCTTTTCTTAGTTAATGTGTTGTGGATGTCTACAGCTCAAGAAACTGCAGTCTTAAATTAAGCATGTGCTGCTTGGCCTGGGACATGCTTTGAAAACTATGACCTCCTAACACCTTGCGTGCATCGGAACCTGTAAGGTCAACTGCCCTGATACTCAAATTAATGCGCTGAAGACTTAGAAGCTCAATATATACAATCTTCCTGAAGAGACAGTCCCATCATCACATCATCACACTGTTAGGTATTATTGTGGGGTTTTATTCTTGATGGTCCTGCTTACAGTTCCATAAGCAACCCAGCCAGAAACCCATTCCACTCTGCAGTCTAGCATGACCTTTGTGCTACTGCATCCATGATTAGATTTTACTCTGTGTTAGTTACAGCACATCCAAATCCGGCTTTTGTGCTTTATTTTTAATACTTCAAAGCAGAAAACATATGTTCAATTAGTGTGTTTTTCTGCCCTCGTGGTGCCTAGCCAAGTGCCTGTCAAGCATGTTTTGAACTGTCTATTATTTAATAATGAAATAACTCAAAAGCAGACAATATAACTAGAAGAGATTTTAAATTATACTGTTAGATTCAAGTTAGTAGAAGACTTAGGATGGTCTCTTAGGTCTCCTGCTTCTGAGCCTGATATCAGCCCTTAGTTTTTGCACCAACCTAGATATAGGCACAGAAGAAGAGATAAACAGACAGTGTAATTACAGTGACATAATGGTTAAACTTTTATAGCTGAGGGGAGCAGCAAATAGGATTTTAAAAATCAAATTAAAACTGTCATTCCACAACATTAAGTTTCCAGAATTTTCATTTTTTAATATTAATGATTTTTTTCCTCCAAAAAGGAACAAACAATGCTAATTCTACTGCTACAATACTGTTAATGAAGAAATAAAGAATAATTTATCATTGCATAATTAACACAGTACAGTTAAGCATGTTTTAATGATTTTGTATAATGGCCTCTCATAACTAGATGATACTTTTTAGTCATAGTGAAAAGAAAGAGAGAGGACTGTGTTGGGAATCACTAATGAAGATGCATAAACTGACCTGGATTGTAGTTTATTCTTTTATGTAAAGTGTTTACAAGATCACATGGTGGGCTTTGGCACTGGTTTGGTCCTGGATCTGTAGGTGACCAGATGGTTAGTAAAATATTTTAACTGATTTGAGAAATCAAAGGCTGAAAAAAAATAAGAGGCTGAGTGAGAATACAAGTCCTGTAAACCTGTAGGCTTTCTTCTTCTTTGCTTCCAAATGGACTCAACACGTGAATTCATTTGTGCATGAGATACTGAAGGTAGGAGGATTTTGTTATTTGGAGGCATTTATAGCAATTTACATTTGTTGTAAGTAATGAGGTTATTTCTTGTTTTCTGTTCAAAGAGGTTAGGCCAGAATATAGGGGGTGGGGCAAAAGAAAGGAAAGGCGTGCATGAGCAGGGAGGACTTTTAAAGATCAGATTAAAGGAACAATGGGCTTGAGTATTAGCTAAATCTTTTTCTTCCTGTTTTCTTTAACTGCACGCACTATTTGATGATTTGGACACTAAAGGTTATATATCTAGGGAAGACTGCAAGATCTATAACATATAGCAAGTGTATGTTCATGTGTGAAGTTCGGGGTCAAGCTAGAGTAACCATTTGCCGTTCACAAACAAGTAACTCCACAACCATGTCTAGCCTGGAGACATATTTATCTGTTCCATATATTGTTGATATAGCTGTTTAGTGATTGATGTATGTCAATTAGAAAGTTCCACATAAAATATATCCTTCAATCTGCTCTTTAGAAATGGGATCATTCAACAGCATTGATTTGATGGCATTGAATGTGCAGAAGACAGGTGAACTAAACCCTTCTAGAGAAAGCTGCCCCACCAGAGCTCAAAGTCCTTTGCTCTCTTACCCTCAGTCCCATCGGATCATGAGTGTCCTGCTTGAACTCTACTACTGTTTATATTATAATTTGCTCTATGACATTTCTAGACCAATGCTGCAAAAGTGAGTGTGTGATATATAAATTTCTTAGGAGCATCCATTCTTGGCCCAACCCCAGGCATGTAGAATCAGAAACTGCACAGTGACCAGACTCCTTGCTCCTCAGGGGACCCCATATCTTGGTTCTTCATTTTAAAAGCTTTCCCATGAATCTGTGATACTGATACAGGTTGAAGTGTGAGCCTCATGGATCAAGTGTAGTTTTCCCCAAAAACTTGCCTTAGGTTTCTATCTCCTCCTACTGGCTTGTATTTCTAGAAAGTTCACTAAATAAAGAGGCTCCAAAATGTGGACCCTAGGAACTCAAAGATTGTGTGTTTCTTATATAACCTACTCAAAAGGGAAAATGAATGTCTAAAGGAAAGTCTAGGTCCTTTATATGTTCTTTGGGTTTCACTTAAAATATTAACAGGTATAATTCCAGATTTTATCCATGCCTATATGCATATTTCTAAAGGGTCAGGAGAGCCATGCATTCACTCAGAGGCTAAGGAGCAAGGAAGAGCCTGCCTTTGACTTTGCATTAAGTATGGGATGGAACTTTAAATAAAAGTAAAATGTTAGGTTGTCTTGTACTTCCATGTTAGCTCTTCTCTATTATTTTCTCTCCCAGGAGAAGGACATACCTACATAAGGGAGATTATACAGAGGAATAAAAAATACAAGGGACCTGTGTTTGGGACCCGTAGTGTTACAGTGCCTGGTGGCAACATGGTAGTGGGCAGCATGTCTGTAGGCACATTCAGAGTGACTTTAGGTGTTGAGGGAAGTTGAAGGGGTTAGTAACACACATGAGAACAGTTTTGCATATGTTTGCATGTCTAGAGACAGGCTCTGTAATTTTAAATGTATCGTATCCAAGTTTTCTTTTACTTGAAGTTTTACATATCTGAAACTGCTAAGGATACCACAGTATATGTGAAAAAAAGGAAATATTGCTTGCCAAGAAAACATAAATCAGGCTATGTTAAAATGATGCTTGGGAAAAGGCAGTACTTCTTTCTTTTTTTAACCTATTTTCAACAAGTTAAAAAGTATATTTTACTCTTTGTTATAAAATTTGGAAAACAGAAGAGTATGTGTTTTTCTCATTCTGGATTAGTGACGTCATTAGGCTTGGCCAGCCTTTTCATATTTGTCATCCATATTTGAGCCCAGAGGAATCTTCTCTACATCCGTCTTTCAATTTTTGAGATAATTTGATTACATTGCATTGTTTGTTATGCATGTTTCAGAATATACTTCTCAAATACTCATTTAAATACACAGTACCAACATCCTGAAAGATTTGATATTAATTGCTGATACTGTTCATTTTATAAATAAAAATAAATAAATAAATAGTTTAGATTTTCCTTTGCTTTGTTTTTATGAGTTTCTAATGTCCAATCTCTTCACTTTAGCTAGTTGTTTAGATCACTGCTTTGGTTTGCCTCAATTAACTGGATATTTCAATCTCAAAAAGTATTATATAACCTTTATAGTGAACACTTTTATTTTCAATAGATTTTTTTCTTCCTTAGTCCTATAATAATGAATTATGATATACGCAAAGATTTGACCATTTATATTTTCATTGTTATATACTCCATAAAGTCCAAGAGTTTGGAAACAGTGTTGTCCAGCAACAGAATAATGAATGAGTGAATTGTAGAGCCACATACACACATGTGCATGAATTTGTGACTTTGCACACACACACATCATACACACAAACACATACACATCACACACACCATACAGACACATAACACACACACACACACACACACACACACGTATATATGTATATATGGGTGTGATGTGTGTGATGTGTGTGTGTGTATATACATATAAGCATCAGAAAAAGCAGGTTACGTAACATCTGATCTTATTTTAAGTCAAAGCAATAAGGAGAAGTTATTTTCTCTTTTTTGCATATTCTGTTTTATCTGTATAACCTAATTTATTGATATAGAACCTTAAGCCCTTCTATCAAAAAAAAATCTTGATCTATAAGCTGTCAAATAGAAAGATCTCATCTCAGAGTGGTGATACACAAAAAAGTACAATTTATACTCCCAGAGTGTTAAAGAAAAATGTAGAAATTTTTACTGAAAAATTTCTCCAAGTACACAGAGGGATTAATGGAAAAAAAATCACCTCTCACTGTATTGAGCAAACCTCCTTATCTCTTTGCACAGCAAAACTTCCTGAAAGTTGTTTACCACTTGATTGTCCCCAAATATAACCCAAGTAGCCAGGTCCTCTCTCTTCTTCCTCAAAGACCCTCAAACGACTCTTCCATTAACTTCTCTCTCCCCTGACTTCCCCTTTCTCTTCCTGCCACCTCTTTCTAGCTTATGCCAATCCCTCTACCTTCTCCCTTAAGTGTTTATTCTATAGTAGTTCTCTACATTGTAACATCAATTCAACCAATCAGACTAAAGACATGCCTGGATAAATTACACGGGTTTTTCAATATTTATATTATAATTCACTAATGATCTTGATATTACATTATACTTTGAAGGTCATACCACATGACTTCAGTCCCCAAAATGTGTCATTAGAAATATCCATGATACCTGTAATCAGTGAAAATCAAAGGATGACAAAAACATCTGAAATGCTCAGGCAGTTCCTACTGTTCCATTTGGCGCTGTTTGCTAGCTTTTAAAAATTCTTAAAAAGTAAAGAAAACAATTTGACTTCCCATTTTACTTATTTTCTCATCTGTGAAATGGAGAGAGCAGCATCTGTTTCTTAAAACTATGGCTGAATAAAATTACTAATTATTAAACATAAAATTCTTTTTATAAAAAAATATAATGTGTGTATTATCTTTTTTTTCTGCCCTGTTTCTTTGCTTAGAACCAGCTCCCCATGGTTTATCAGAGCAAACTATTAGTCATGGGAATAACTACTGGAGCACTTCCATTTATTCCTCCAAGTTGGTATCCTGTGCATTGTCAAGGCTTGCTAATCCTGAATACAGGCTTTCATTTGTAGCCTGGGGTCAGGGGGATCCCAGAACTCTACAAACAAAGTCAAGCTCATTGGTTTGCATCATGAGTGGTGCTAGTTGGCCAGCACCAGACAACATACCCAAAGGCACTTCATCACTTACAGGGTGGGCAACCACTTATCTTAGGATCACATCCAAAACCCAGTGCCAAAGCCAAACAAATGAAGAATGGATGAGAATAAAGAGAATTTAACAAAATAGCAATCACAAGCTTCATGAGGTTTCCTAAGACGTTTTAGAAGCCACCATGAAAAAAGCAAGTAAGCAAACAAACAAACGAACTAACAAAACTTGCTGTTTCGGAAAAGGATTAAAACTAATCCTAACTTCTGAACAATTCTAAGGAAGAAAAATAATATTGTTGCAATCTGTGCCCCACTGCATAACTGATACACAGCATAAGAAAACAGGAAGGAAAATCTAGCCTTTAGTCACACCACAGCACAACTCTGGAACAGGTGTCATGAAAAGCTACTGTTTTGTGCAAGCTAATACTGATGGATTATTATTTTCTAGTCGTAAGTTTTGTATCTTAACTGCAATGGTTCTTGTTCTCTTGCTTTGACTTTCCATACGCAGATAAATCCTGAACAAAAATAGCTCTAACGCCAGGCTATATAAGGGTGAAGTCTGTGTTTTCATACCCAAGGAAGCATTTATGCCAGTGTTTAACATAAAACTCCTAGAAGTTTTTGCATAAAGCACATTGAGAAGGAAAAGAAGGCAGTTTATGGTCAGCCTGTCATTCCTAATTAGCACCAATTCCCTTAACTATTTTATTCATGCTTTCAGAGATAAGTGCTTTTAAATGGGGGAACATGCCTTAAAGAGAGAACATGGCTTTTAGCAATCACCCTTTGGAATTAGGACCTTCATAATGGTGTAATTTCTGATACATTAAATACAAGTCTTCATTACACACATCAAAGAAAAGACTTTACCCTTTATCCAAAAACGTAAAGGAGGTTACTAAGAAATAAATATTGTCATTCAAAAATCCTCAATTGAAAATGCCAATAAACAATACTAAAATACTTCAAATTTCTTATAATTTGACAGACCAAACGATCAAAGTTCTGACCACAGAACCCAAGAACCAAAGAAAAGAAAAAAATGAAAAGAAAACCAGCCAAACAAACAAACAAACACCCTCTCTAAACATTATAAAATATGAAGCCACAGAAAGTTAAAGAAACAAACCTTCAGTAATACATGTTTTCTATTTTATTACACTTATACATAAAATATAAACTCATTCATTCCTGTGACCTGTAAAGAAATAACTGAATTAACATCTTCTATTGTCTCACCTCAGTCTTACTGATTCTACTCTCCTGTAGATACTACATTCTCTTTCTCCTCCTTGAGTCAGCCAAGAACATTCCCACACAGAGCCTTAGCACATCTCTTAGTATGAATTTTTCCTCCAGTCATGATTGACTGTCTTCTGGTCTTCATCTCACAAGTCAGGTGTTACTCCCATGCCCTTTGTACCAAAGAACACTTCCTATCTCCTTGTAAAATTCAATATGTATTCCTAACTTCCTAACAGAAATTCATTTTATTATTTAGGAGTCATCATACTGTATCATAATCTAGTTCAGTCCCCACCCAGTTCTGCCCCAGTTTATTGTCAAGATTTCTCCTCATTTCTTTGCCATATAGTTGAGGCACTGCTTAGAAAATACAGCAAGAGAGGGGCTGGAGGATGCACAGACAAGGGCTGGTTATTGGGCTGACCCAGATAGAATCTACTCTAACTTGGAAGTAGGATAGCTGGGTGGAGGAATGGCTTTGGCTCAAATGCATAATGGGAGAGCTATAGCAACTTTCGTGTCTATGTGAAGCACAGCAGGGCAAGAGCGCTTTCTCTGGGCATTTAGCACTAGACATGATTCTGACACAAATGCCTTTCTCCTGGGGCTTCCTTTGAAGATTCTGAATGAGGTAACCCTAGGTGGGAACAGTATCAAGAAGGCAACTGTTCCTGAATCTGCCCTTTCTCTCTTTTAAGCCTTTCTCTCCAGGTTCCGCGTACTTTTACTGTGATCTGTGGATGCTCCAGAGGCTGTGGTCACCATGCCAGCCATTCTTCAGGAGCATAAACCAAGCTCTTGTTACAGTGACTGAAGGCCAGAAATGGTTTTGTTGTCCCACATGTAAGCCAAGAAACTTGTATTAAACATTTCAGTGAAGTGAAAACCTAAAAACAAAAGAAACAACTTACTTCACACAGGACTGGTAGGCATGGTTTACATGCCTGGGTTCCAGATTTTTTTCTCTTGTAACAGTCCTGTCTGAGGCAGGTAAATGGAAGGCATTACCATGGTAGAATTTTCAGCAATTTAACTTGGTACAAATGAAAGTGACAACTGACTTGAAGACAGATTTCCAATTAGGACTCACTTAGTACTAAGGATGAATTAACCGTGAAGGTACAGGACTCACAGAGCAAGGGAGGGATATAGGATGTTCTTAACATATTAATATATGTCTATACAGTTCAACCTTAACAATTCTATGTTAAAATGTATCGGAGAACTACCAATAAAAGGGGAGGAAAAATGTCCTCCACTGTTTCCCGGGCAACCCATAAATATCTTTTGTGCAATTTCTATTGTTTGAATTCATCCAACATGTTTGTATGCTAAAACATAATGCCAAATTGGACAGTGTTAAGAGGAAGTGCCTTGAAAGGACAGTTATATCTCTAGGGTTCTAGATTCAGAACCTTTACCATTCATTTAATCCAATAAAGATTTGTGAATTCTTGATGCTAATAGTCCTGGGGAAAGAGTGAGCTTATTAGTGATTCTCTCTGGTCCACGAGCGTGTGTGCGCACAAACACACACACACACAGAGAGAGAGAGAGAGAGAGAGAGAGAGAGAGAGAGAGAGAAAGGAAGGGAGAGATGCTTGTTTTTCTATCTTCTACCAGGAGATGGTCCAAGCAGAAAGGTCAGCACCATGTTCTGATGCTCTATATTAAACCTCCACAACTCTCAGAAATTCAACTTTTGACCTGGTTGGTCTGCTCCATGAAGACACCTTATCCTGAACCTTCCTAGAGCAGCTGGTAAGAACCCTCCCCCACAACCCTACACCCCAGAGCTGCAACCCACCCAAACCCTGCCCCTACCACTCCCCTTTGACCCCTCCCTTGGTCCTTTTGGCAGACACCTGGCTGGTCTGCTCCTGAGAAGAAACCATATCCTGAACCATCTTAGAGCAGTGGTGGAACCACTGTACTTGGAGCAGGTGATGAACCATTGCACTCAGAGCAGCTGAGGAACTATTGGACTTGGAGCAGCAGAGGAACCACTGTACTCAGAACAGCAGGATTTCAGGATCCCAGAGGAAGCCTGAGTCCCAGGAGCTCTTCCACCCAGGAGCTCAGGATCACAACATCACAGAGACATGTGGACTCTGAGGAGTTATGACACAAGCAAGATAACTGGAAAGACAGTCTCCAGTCAGTGAATACAGGTAGCACTAGAGTTAACCAAATGGAGAAAGGAAAGCACAAGAACATAAGCAACAGAAACCAAAGTTACATCGCATCATCAGAACTCCGTTCTCCTACCATTGCAAGTCCTGGACACCCCATCACACCAGAAAAGCAGGATTCAGATTTAAAAGTAACTTCTCATGAGGATGATGGAGGACTTTAAAAAGAACATAAACAATTCCCTTAAAGAGATACAGGAGAACACAGGTAAATAAGCAGAAGCCCTTAAAAAGGAAACAAAAAAATCCCTTAAAGATTTGCAAGGAAACACAACCAAACAGGTTAAGAAATTAAACAAAACCATCCAGATCTAAAAATGGAAGTAGTAACAATAAAGAAATCTCAAAGGGAGACTACCCTGGAGATAGAAAACCTAGGAAAGAAATCAGGAGTCATAGATGCAAGCATCACCAACAGAATACAAGAGATAGAAGAGAGAATCTCATGTGTAGAAGATACCATTGAAAACATTGACACAACTATCAAAGAGCATGCAAAATGCAAAAAGTTCCTAACCCAAAACATCCATGAAATACTGGACACAATGATGAGAACAAACCTAAGAATAATAGGTATAGATGATAATGAAGATTCCCAACTTAAAGGGCCAGTAAATATCTTAAACAAAACTATAGAGGAAAACTTTCCTAACCTAAAGAAAGATATCCCCATGAGCATACAAGAAGCCTACAGAACTCCAAATAAACTAGACCAGAAAAGAAATTCCTCCCATCACATAATAATCAAAACATCAAATGCACAAAACAAAGAAAAAATACCAAAAGCAGTAAGGGAAAAAGGTCAAGTAATATATAAAGTCAGACCTATAAGAATTACACCAGAATTCTCACCAGAGACTATAAAAGCCAGAAGATCCTGTAGTGATATCATACAGACCCTAAGAGGACACAAATGCCAGCCCAGACTACTATACCCAATAGAACTTTCAATCACTATAGATGGAGAAACCAAGATATCCCGTGACAAAACCAAATTTACACAATATCTTCCCACAAATCCAGCCTTACAAAGGATAATAGATGGAAAACTACAACAAAAGGAGAGAAACTACAACATAGAAAAAGCAAGAAAGTAATATTCCAACAAACCCAAAAGACGATAGCTACACAAACATAATTATACCTCTAATAACTAAAATAACAGTAAGAAACAGTCACGTTTCCTTAATATCTCTTAACATCAATGGACTCTGTTCCCCAATAAGAAGACATAGACTAACAGACTGGATACACAAACAGGACCCAGAATTTTGCTGCATTCAGGAAACGCACCTCAGTGGCAAAGACAGACACTATCTCAGAGTTAAGGGCTGGAAAACAATTTTCCAAGCAAATGGCCCCAAGAAACAAGCTGGAGTAGCCATTCTAATTTAATAACATTGACTTTAAACCAAAAGTTATCAAAAAAGATAAGGAAGGACACTTCATACACATCAAAGGAAAAATCTACCAAGATGAACTCTTAATTCTGAACATCTGTACTCCAAATGCAAGGGCACCCACATTCATAAAAGAAACTTTACTAAAACTCAAAGCACACATTGTACCTCACACAATAATAGTGGGGGATTTCAACACCACACTCTCATCAATGGACAGATCATGGAAATAGAAACTAAACAGAGACACAGTAGAATTAATGGAAGTTATGAACCAAATGGATTTAATGGAAATCTATAGAACATTTCATCTTAAAACAAAAGAATATACCTTTTTCTCAGCACCTCAGGGTACCTTCTTGAAAAAAGACCATATAATTGTTCACAAATCAGGCCTCAACAGATACAAAAATAATGAAATAATCCCTTGTATCCTATCAGATCATCATGGACTAAGCCTGGTCTTCAATAATAACAAAAACAATGGAAAGCCATCATACACGTGGAAACTGAATAACACTCTACTCAATGATGACTTGGTCAAGGAAAATAAGAAAGAAATTAAAGACTTTTTAGAATTTAATGAAAATGAAGGCTCATCGTACTAAACTTTATGGGACACAATGAAAGCAGTGCTAAGGGGGAAACTCATAGCTCTAAGCCTCTACTAAAAGAAACTGGAGAGGCCATACACCAGCAACTTGACAACAAACCTGAAAGCTATAGAACAAAAAGAAGCAAATACACCCAAAAGGAGTAGAAGGCAGGAAATAATCAAACTCAGGGCTGAAATCAACCAAGTAGAAACAAAAAGAACTATACAAAGTATCAACAAAACCAGGAGCTGGTTCTTTGAGAAAAACAACAAGATAGATAAACCCTTAGCCAGACTAAGCAGAGGGCACAGAGACAGTATCCAAATCAATAAAATTATAACTGAAAAGGGAGACATAACTACAGAAACAGAGGAAATTCAAAAAATCATCATATCCTACTACAAAAGCTTACACTAAAAAAAAAACTGGAAAATCTGGATGAAATGGACAATTTTCTAGGCAGATACCAGGTACCAAAGTTAAATCAGGAGCAGATAAACTATCTAAACAGTCCCATAACCCCTAAAGAAATAGCAGCAGTCATTAAAAGTCTCTCCTTCAAAAAAAGTCCAGGACCAAATGGTTTTAGTGCAGAATTCTGTTAGACCTTCAAGGAAGACCTAATACCAATTCTCTTCAAACTATTCTATAAAATAGAAACAGAAGGAACACTACCCAATTTGTTCTATGAAGCCACAATCACGCTCATACCTAAACCTCACAAAGACCCAATAAAGAAAGGGAACTTCAGACCAGTCTCCCTTATGAATATTGATGCAAAAAGACTAAATAAAATTCTCACAAGCCAAGTTCAAGAACACATCAAAACAATCATCCATCATGATCAAGTAGGCTTTATCCCAGGAATGCATGGATGGTTCGATATTCAGAAATCCATCTATGTAATCCACTATATAAACAAATTCAAAGGGGGAAAAACCCATGATCATCTCACTAGATGCTGAGAAAGCATTTGACAAAATTCATCATCCCTTCATGGTAAAAGTCTTGGAAAGATCAGAAATTCAAGGCCCATACTTAAACATAGTAAAAGCAATATAAATCAAAACATTAGCCAACATCAAACTAAATGGAGAGAAACTTGAAGCAATCCCACTAAGATCAAGGACTAAACAAGGCTGCCCACTCTCCTCCCTACCTATTCAATATAGTACTGAAGTCCTAGCCAGAGCAATTAGACAACAAAAAGAAGTCAAAGGGATACAAATAGGAAAGGAAGAGGTCAAAATATCACTATTTGCAGATGATATGATAGTAGACTTAAGTGACCCCAAAACCTCCACCAGAGAACTCCTAAACCTGATAAACAACTTCAGCAAAGTAGCTTGTTATAAAATCAACTCAATAAAATCAGTAGCCTTCCTCTACTCGAAAGGTAAAGAGGCTGAGAAAGAAATTAGGGAAATGACACCCTTCACAATAGTCACAAATAATATAAGATACCTTGGTGTGTATCTAACCAAGCAAGTGAAAGATCTGTATGAGAAGTTCAAGTCTCTGAAGAAAGAAATCGACGTCGATCTCAAAAGATGGAAAGACCTCCCATACTCATGGATTGGAAATATTGATATAGTAAAAATGGCCATCTTGCAGAAAGCAATCTACAGATTCAAAGCAATCTCCATTAAAATCTCAACTCAATTCTTCACAGAGTTAGAAAGAGAAATTCTCAAGTTCATTTGGAGTAACAAAAAAACCCAGGATAGCAAAAACTTTTCTCAACAATAAAAGAACTTCTGGAGAAATCATCACCCCTGACCTCAAGCTGTACTACAGAGCAATAGTGATAAAAACTGCATGGCATTGGTATACAGACAGGCAGGAAGATCAATGGAATAGAATTGAAGACCCAGAAATGAACCCACACACCTATGGTTACTTGACCTTTGACAAAGAAGCTAAAATTGTCCAGTGGAAAAAGGACAGCATTGTCAACAAATGGTGCTGATTCAACTGGAGGACAGCATGTAGAAGAGTGCAAATTGATCTATTCTTATCTCTTTGTATAAAGCTTAAGTCTAAGTGGATAAAGGACCTTTACAGAAAACCAGATACACTGAAACTAATAGTAGAGAAGGTGGGGAAGAATCTTGAATACTTGGGCACAGGGGAAATGTTCCTGAACAGAACACCAATGACTTATGCTCTAAGATCAAGAATTAACAAATGTGATCTCATAAAATTACAAAGTTTCTGTAAGGCAAAAGACACTGTCAATAGTACAAAACGGCAACCAACAGACTGGGAAAAGATCTTTACCAATCCCACATCTGATAGGGGGCTAATATTCAATATATACAAAGAACTCAAGAAATTATACTCCAGACAACCAAATAACCCTATTAAAAATGGGGTAGAGAGCTAAACAAAGAATTCTCAACTGACGAAACTCGAATGGCCAAGAAGCACCTAAAGAAATGTTCAATGTCCTTAGTCATCAGGGAAATGCAAATCAAAACAATCCTGAGATTCCACCTCACATCAGTCAGAATGGCTAAGATAAAAAACTCAGGTGATAGTAAATGCTGGCGAAGGTGTGGAGAAAGAGGAACACTCCTACATTGTTGGTGGGATTTCAAGATTGTGTAACCACTCTGGAAATCAGTCGGGAGGTTCCTCAGAAAATTGGACATAACATTACCCGAGGACCCAGCTATACCACTCCTGAGCATATACCCAGAAGATGCTGCAACATATCACAAGGACATATACTCTACTATGTTCATAGTAGCCTTAGTTATAATAGCCAGAAGCTGGAAAGAACCCAGATGTCCTTCAAAAGAGGAGTGGATACAAAAAAATGTGGTACATTTACACAATGGAGCTATTAAAAACAATAAATTCGAGAAATTCTTAAGTAAATGGATGGAACTAGAAAATATCATCCCGAGTGAGTTAACCCAATCACAAAAATACACACATGGTATTCACTCACTGATAATTGGATATTAACCCAGAAGCTCACAATACCCATGATTCGACGAATGGGGAGGGACCCATGGCTCTGGCAGTATATGAAGGGTAGGATGGCCTTGTCAGGCATAGATGGGAGAGGAGATCGTTGGTTCCATGAAGGCTGGATGCTCAGTGTGGGGGAATTCGAGGGTTGGGAGGTGGGGGTGGAGGGGTAGATGGGGGCACATTCTCATAGAAGCCAGAGGAGGGGGGATGGGATAGGGGGTTCCTGGGCGGTGGAAAAATGGGGTAAGGGGATAACATCTGAATGATATCTGATGAGATATCACATGGAAATGAGGAGTAAATAAAATATTCAAGAAAAAAAGAAAAAACCCTTTACCAATAAATAAAAAAATAAAATGAAATAAATTCAACGGTTTTTGTTTTTTGCTTTTTTTTTTTTTTAATAAACTAACCTTGCTATAGCATTCTACTGAGAAGGAGGGTTTGGTTGTAAGAAAGATCTGAAAATGTTGAAACAGTACTGCAAATTGGTCGATGGGTAGAAGCGTTGCTGTGAATGACCATAAAGAGTCATTGTGAGCCCAGAAGAAAAGTATTTACAGAAAGTCTGGAACTTACACATTATTTAAGTTATCAAGATCTGAACAGTGGCAGAAATATGGATCATACAGGCCATTTTGGTGAGATATCAAATGGAAATGAGGAATAACTTTTCATAAACTGGGACAAAGGCCACTCTTGTTACAAAGTGGGAAGTTTAGCTGAATTGTATTACTGACCACCAATTTCATAAGAGGAAACTGTAGACCAATAACTAGGATATTAAGCAGAAGAAACGTCTAAGCAAAACACTGAAGATAATGTGTATCTGATTTTATCTATGTACAGCAAAATGTGTGGTGAAAAGTTAAAAGTTATAGGTGAAACGTGAAATAAAAACTGAAAAAAGTAGAAAGGGAAATTCATAGTGAATATGCAAAAGTGAAAGGGCATCTTTAGGATGATGGGTCAAGGGTATATCTGAGCCATCTTTGCTGCAGATAAACATGGGCAGAAGATGCCAGGAGTTATTCCTTGGTATTCATCAAGATAATGACCAAAGAACACCAAAGCTTTTCAGAGACAGTTGAGGCTGTTTTGCCCCTCATGAATCCAGAGAAAGATGCTAAGCCCTAGATTTTCAGAAGCATACATAGGCTGCTTTAACACTCAGTGCCCTCAAGACTCTGCTGCCTGAATTCCAGTACAGTATTCCTGCTCCACCTAAGCTGTATCTGCCATATTTCTTCAAGGTGAAGTGATACACTCATGGGATTCCTACAGTGGTAACTCTGAAGAAACATGCAATATATAAGCTTCATTTAGATTTTCAGCAATATTAGCCATAGATAGCCAATGTATGCTCTGTCAGAAACTTGTGTCAGGTATGGAGTCATACATAGATTCTCCTCTAAGGTAAAATGTAGCGGTACCATGGCAATGAAGTCTTCTTACTTAAAACTCAGAAATTTAGATCCATTGTCTTCATCTGTGTTCTAGTACTGTGTAAAGATGCCATGACCAAGGCTATATACAAAATAAAGCATTTAAATGAGTCTTGCTTACAATTGCAGGGAGAAAGAGAGAAGGGGAAGAGAAGGAGGAAAAGTGATGTGGGATGAGAGGGTCTGGCATTGGATTTGAAACCTCCAAGCCTACCCTCTGTAGTATATCTCCTACAACAAGGCCACACATCCTAATCCTTCACAAATAGTCCTACTAACTTATGACCAAGAGCTCAAATATGTGAGTTTATGGGAGCCATTCTCATTTAAACCACCAAACTAACTCAAGGAAACTCTAGCTACAGAGGTGAGTTTCTAATCTGTGCAAACTGCTGGTGGGTGGAGCCCAACAAGGGCAGAGGAAGGATAGGAGTGTTTGATGCCTTAGGGACACAACCTCATGCCAGTATGTTCATGACGAAGGACATGGAGGCAAAGGAGATCCTGCACTTTCTCTTTGTTATTTTCCCTGTTTCTTTCTGGCCTGACATGTGACTAGCTATCCATTTCTTCTTGCCTATTTCTCTGTTGGGGAAAGGGAATGTCTATCTAAGATCTATTCTATCATTTTTATATGATCACACCTGATATTATCTAGACAGACTCCTGCTGATTTAGTTGAGACCTTGGACTTTCCTCTTCGTATTTTCTTTTGTTCTTTGCTGTTTTGAAACAATATCTTCCTTAGTAGCTCTGTCTGGCTAGGTACTCACTACAAACCACAGCCCAGCCTTGAACTTCTAACAATACTCTTGCTTCAGCTTCCTGCACTGGGATCACAGCTGTATTACAGGCAGGGGATACCATGTCCCCCATTGACTTAGTAATGGAATGTGTTCAAACTTTAAAATTACTGTGGAAAAATGAATGCATTTTGCGTATGAAAATTAGCATGAATTTTGGTGCTACAATGGTTTTAATGGGTCCCGAAGGTTCCCATGTTAGACATTTAATCCCAGCTCAAAGGTGTTGAAGGTCAAGCCCTTTAAGAGATGGTTAGGTTGTGAGGTTTCTACCTTCCAGCATGGGTTAGCTATCTTAGACATGGGTGAGTGTTTACAATATGAGTTTGGCTGTTTGCTTCCCAGTCTTTCGCACATGCTTTCCTGGTCTTTTGCTTTTTGCCACAGATAACACAGAAGAAGGCCCATGTGGCCACCTGGATATTGGACTTTTTTGCTTCTGGAGCTATGAGAAATTAAGTTCCTTTCTATAATAATTATCCAGTCTGTAATGCAGATGAAGTAGATTAACATACTGTGAGCCTGTTTTCCTTTTCCTATATAGTAGGTTAAAATGGAGATAACCTTGGTAGGTTTATATTGAAGGTGGCAGAGTCTCTATTAGTGTAGGTCCCTGCCTTTCCCAATTGACAATATGAAGGAAAACCACTCACCTGCTACTCACCTGGCTACCCGAACAGCTGAAGTAAATATTTTCTTTGAGCTGTTTTAGAACACTGTTTGGCCTCCATTAACAAACAGCTATAGTCCATCACACTTATTGAACTATACAGAAGACTAATATTTCCTCAAGCTTTGGGCTCAGCATCTCCTCTCCCTCAATATCTTTCTTTATCACCTTTGACACTTCTATTCTGCAGTTTTCTTTGTTTCTGCAAAGTTTTCCCTAACCTCAGAGAAGATATTTCATAGCCCTCTAAAATTTTCTCTTTTGGGTTTCAGAAGCATGGAGCAAATTAACCTTGTGAACTCCTACTTGAGCAGATGCCAGGAAAACTCTATCATATTAGGCTCCCCAAAAAGGCCTGACCTTGGCCCTGAGTGCATTTCTCTCCCTCAGTTAGTTTTCCTGAGCAATCGTTGCCAAAGTATTTTCTGCACTGAAAGAATGGCTGATGATTCATTCCTAATATTCCTTAGCAGAGACCTGTCTTGATGTGTAGTAGGCGTTCAATAAATATTTAACCAACATCATCTATCCTTTGGGCCTCTAGGAAGACTAAGCTGAAATTTCAATATTCTCACTTTGAATGTGTGGAAAACGTTATACTCAAAAATAACAAATATATGCCCACAGTTTCCTTGAAAGTCAAAAGTACATCACTTTCTTACTAATACAGAATCCAAAGACAATAAGATTTGTTCTTAATCAAGCTGAAAATCTGAAGAAGGTTAGAAATAGTTCATCCTTACAAAGCCGGTGTGTGGTGTGTGGTGTGTGACAAGCACCTGAGAAAACAACTTATGGGTTTGACTTGGCAGTCAAGGTTGCCGAGATGTTGTTTATGGTCAGCTGGTGTTTTGGGGGTGTGGAGGGTCAGAGCCTCATGGCAGGAGGATTTGTAAGAGCATTGCTGCTCAGCCTTTGGATGCCAGGAAGCAGAAAAACAGAGGCCTCTGCTAGCAGGAAGTTTTTCTCTGTCCTCTGGCATTTAATGACTCCAAGATACTTCCGGGCACACCATTTACAAACCTCTTTGTCATTGCTAAATGCAATGAAGTTGGGAGTCATGTTAACTATCACAGTGAGGTGAGCCCAGGTACATATCTATTTGAAAACACATATGTATGTGAGAGCCAAATTGTACAAAATATTGTGTTCAAACTAGTTTGTGTAAAATATGTTTATATTGTGTGTATTACCTCAAGAAAATATTACTGCTTACCCATGCTAATGTCAAGTCAACAAAGGACAAAATAAGGTGACAAAATAATTTATTTATTTATTTATTTATTTATTTTTAGAGAAGGTTTCTTGGTGTAGTCCTGCCTATGTTGAAACTTGCTTTGTAGATTAGGCTGGCCTCAAACTCAAGAGATCCATCTGCTTTTGCCTCCCAACACTGGGACTGATTGAAGCACCAACACACCTAGCACCAAATATCATCTAAAGCATTGTAGCTATGTAATCATTAGGCATTCACATGTACTTTATGTTATCCCTATATCATTTCTACTAATACTGAGATATGTAGGTACTCCTCTGAGCGGCTCTTGGTTTGCTGTATTTCTAGGTCTGTGTGTTACCTATGTGATGCTGGAGACCCTTCTAAAAGCCCCTGCAACCTGTTCATGAGCTTCCAGCATCTGTGTGCACACAAAGCTGGACTTCAGAATCAACTTGTATAGCATGTTTCTTTGTTTTCCAGACACCACAATCACTCTGAATGTATTCAGAATATAAAGAGACTAATCATTAACGGTTTTCCCCTATTCAGCAATTTAAAGTACCTACAAGCTGAAATTATATAGCAATGGTTCTACTCTACTGTTTCTTACAGTTACTCCTTCTTCACAGAGAGAACCATTTTGCCCTCATATAACACCAGTTTACCATAAAACTCCAAACCATCCAATCAACATCAGCTCCCTGAGAAAACTGACTAGGGATAGGAGCTGTGAAAAAATATATATATGGCTGGCATTTATATCCATTGCCACACTTCCCCAAAGCGGCTCGGTACCTCTATTCACTCAGCAGCATCCTTGGATGCTAAGATTTCTGTATTGAGATGCACAATACGACAATCAAATAATAGATCAAAACAGTTTTTATAACATAACAGCATTTCAGCAGGACGCATGGTTATCTCTGTGAAGGGACTCGCTATAGCGCAAGAACAAATGGGATGTGATGGTCTTGTATTTCAGATCAGAGAGCCAAAGTTTGCAATACATGTCACTCTCTCCTGTTCATGTGATACCTCCATCAAAAAAAAAAAAAAGCCACATACATTATACATCATGGCTTTGTGAGCAAAGTACAATGCAAAGCACGTCTATAATGTGACAGTTTTTAATAACCACCTTAAATGCAAGACTCAATTAATTTCAGTTGTACATTTTATTTATCCCAACCTATGCAAAAATACAATGGCTTCAGTATTTGTGAATTTATTACTATGCTATTTTACATTCTTGTTTTCATATTGATGGTTCAGAGCCTATTCTGTATGTGAGGCTTACATTGCATCTCATTTTGGACTAACAGACATTGCAGATCCTGCAGGTGCTCAATAGCTACATGTAGCTTGTGGTTAGCAAATGTTTATGGGGCACAGCCAAAGTCCCACATGTTTCAGGCACAACGGCATTGTGCCTTACCATTTGGTCCTTTACTAAGCTAGCACTATTCATAGTCAGACCCTAGATCCTATATTCAAAATACACCCAGGCATTGTTACAGGAAGTGTCCTAGTTACCAAGGATAAAGAAGGGATATGTGAAATTCTCTACTCCTCCAAAGCCACACAAGTTCAAGCATCATTTTCCCAGAAATGTCAGCCTTGATCCTTCAACAAGAGTGGTCCTTCTGTCAATGTTTTCATAGCATGAATACCTAGCTCAAAGGACTCCTGCAGTTATTTTTTAAATGTCTATTTTCTTATATGACTTTGAGGTCTATCTAGATAAAAATAGCACCTATCATAATCATTTAAGAATGCCCCAAAGCTACCAAGCATGGCTAGTACCTGAGACCTGGTAGGTGTGTAGAGATTATTCTTGGATATAAGAAAGGATGGAGGACAGAAAGAATAGAGAAAAGATGAGTATAAGGAGGTGTGAAGAGATGTGATATGGTACAAGGTAGGACTGCAGCATCATCACCAAGTGCTGCAGGCTGCTACTGTTATCTACCACTCCCTGGCTTATTTGTGTGTAGTCTTTTGATACATCTTTTTAAAATCCCAGCCTCATAGAACAGGAACTCTATGCCTTCTATTTCATTTTTGTTGGCTGCTTTCTAGAATTTATTTCTAATAGTGCTTCAGTTCTAAATGTGTCCTGAAGATATGATTGAAGGGGCTATATAATTTATGGTTACTCTGATAAATTTTTGTAAACACTTCCCTGTGGTTTATATTTATATGCATCTACAAGAAGGTGCTGGATTTTGATGACGTCAACTAGACAAAGATTGGCAGGTTTCCCACAGCTACATCTGATGACAGAGATGAGCAGTTATGGTGTCTGGTTTACTCTAATGGCTTAATTCATGGATCATCATAATTTGAGGAGGAATGATTAGTGAGATACTTTTTGATTCGTGTTTTGTTTTATTATTATCAAGCATTTATCATCAATACAAATTAAAAAAACGTCAGTCTTTTCAAGTTTATGGTTTGCTCAAGAAACATGAAGTGTTTGGTGATATATGTTGGATTTCTGAAGCCCTTCCTTCCGAACACATAATTCACCCTTTCTTTCACACATTTCATCTATGTATACAGTTAGTTAAATTTGGCAAGGCTAGAGTTCTTTGTGGTCCTCCTGACACTACGTATACAGCATCTATTTGTATTGTACTGATATTCATGAGGATGTATGGAAGCAACAGCCATGTTTTATGCCCCCTTTCTTCAGGCAGGTTAAGTTCTTTCAGCCTGTATTTCGGGTGCCTCCACCATGGGTGGTACCCAAGGATAGCCATATTGTCAGGACTCTCCCAAGATATTATGAATCAGAGAACTTAGGTACAGTGCTGCCCACCTGTGTTTTCTTGAATCATCCAATGCACTCTGTTGCACGGTGAAGTTTTAAAAGCACTGGGTTAAGGAGAGGAGGCTGTAACTGGGGAGTTGGGAACAGACATGGGAGGGACAGGAAGCAAGAGACAGAGTGGGAAATGATATAATTATATTTTAATTACAAAAACAAACAAATAATGCTCTTAGATGATCTCTTGCCCAGAGTAAGGTATTATCAAAGAAATTAAAAATGAATTATCTCAGGTGTGGAAATTTGAAGTGACAGCAGGGTAGAGAAGCGTATTTAGAATGTATACTCAGATTTTAACAAGTATATATGTATATGTTTCTCTGTGTGTGTGTATGTAAGTGTGCATGTGTGTGTGTGGTGCACATGTATGAATTTGTGTGTGTATGTGTGAATATGTGTATATGATTTAAAAAGAATAATACAATTCTTTTTTGATATCTTACAGCAAAAAAAAATTATCAAATTTTATTGTAAAGAGGAAAATAAGTCACTATTTAAAAATCTACAACATTTCTCGAGTGAAATTCCAAGTTGTCTTTCAGTTTTTGTTGACAGTATTTTTAGATCTCCCTCTGCATGCCATGTTTTCTTTTAGACACACTGCCAACTTTTGTATCTGTCATCTGGTTTCGAAAATGAGGTTTCTCATCATTTTTAAAGCATTTTGTCTTTTCAGTTGTCACACTAATGCTTGGTACATCTGGGAGCACCTCTGATGGGATGGATTTAGAACCTTCATTTAAAACCAAATTAAATAATTACCAATATTTAATTTCAGGTTCCTTCAGAATCCATTAAAGGGTCTACAGTCTTTCTTCCACACCATCCCTCAAATTAAATTTTATATTAAAAGGCTAGATCCTAGAATTTCTCAGGCTTCCCCACTTTCAAATTTAAATTCAAAAGGGCAGAAAAGAATGATAGGAAATGAAGTGGTTCATCCCGGTATTTGTTCCTTGTATCTAGAAGGTAAGCTGAAAATAACAGGCTGAGGGAGAGGAGGATGCCACTGGGTCGGGCAGGGAGCATCCTTTGGTTTTGTCACGTGATCACACATGGCCAAGGTGTTTTGATTTCATGCAACAAGCATTTACATATTTATTTTCCTTTGATACAAATGTGCTCTGGATCTCCTAGAATCTTGATTATCTTTTAATAAAATTCACTTGACACTCTTACAACATGGATACTAGTCTCTAAACATTTGGGAATGAGTTCTCCCATACTAAAATTACACCAGGACATGAGAAAATAATTAGTGAGTTCTGTGAAAATACCAGGCTTTGACACATACTGGGTATGTTAGCAAAGAGCTTGAACCAGGGAGTCAATGGATTAAGAAAGGCTTCAGTCCCATCTCTTGCATGCTGACCTTGAGCAATTCCTCAAACTCTGCCTAAGACTGAACATATATTTATCTCACAGGTTTTGAACTTTCCCATATACTGAAAGGGAATAGAAAATTATCTCTCTGTTGAGTTATTGTTTGAGAGGAACGAGTAAGAGTATATCTGTGAAGGGTTAAGGAGAGTTTCTAAAATGTACTATCAAATGCTTATTGATGATATTTTAATAACTGCCTCATCTGGATATTCTGTCTTGTTCAGAAATATTTCAGTTGGGGCAAGTATCTTGGTATTCACTGATTTTCTATAAACTTGTCAAAATGAATGATGGGAGATGACAGATAAGGAGATGCAAGGGAGAAGGTTTTCTTGGGGATATGAAATCTTGCATTCCGTCTATTTGTCTGTTCGTAACCAAATGTGTCTTCTACATCCCCTGTCTTTCTATGTTGCACACCTACACAAAGATCTCCAGCATACATACATAAGCAAACAGAAGAATCTCTATGGCTAATGCATGTGTGGATGGCAAACAGCTTGCTGCTTACCTGCCTTATTTACCAGAGAAAGAATGCTTAGCCACACATGGTAAAGAATGCTTGCTTCAAAACAAAGAAGTCTAAGTCACAATTATGTATGGAATGAATTTACTCCTTACAGTTTAAAATTGTCTGTTACACAGAAGTCTTTGGATGAATATTTACCATCATGATATAATAATCAAGTAGCATCAAACTTACAATGTACAAGGAATGTGTAAAGTGTATGAAATTTATAACATTTTATGTAATGTGTAATCTTTATTTTATACATGTGTATGGTGAATGACTTCACAAAAAGTGGTGCCTTATTATGTAGAGAATATTTGTATCATGGATATATTCAGTTATAGTATAGATATGATAACAAATACATATACTTTTGTATCCTTCTTCCATATTTACTGTAAGCTTTGCAGGTGAGAGTGGAAACAGATGGAGAACAATATGATTGAGAGAAAACTGGGCTCTCAAACAAGATAAAATGCTAGCTGTCCTACCCACCTCCACTGCATAGGTGACTTGGTCTGTGTCTTGAACTAATTAAGAAAGTCGACAGCTGCAGATTATTAACTGACAAACACTGTCCTTGCTGCTCTCCTGTTCTAAAAACGAAGAAATGTCCATCTCTAGAATGGTACAGTTCAAGAACACAATTTTTACATCATCAGCCTTTGGTTTTCCTTGTCCTGGGAGGAGGGGTACCAATCACCTTGGCAACAATAGAGTTAAACAAGAATGGTCCCTTCCCCAGGATAAAGGGAATGGGTGGCATTCTCTGGGTCTACCTGAGACTGAGTGTCCATGCTTCGGTGTAAGGAAAGGGAGTTGAAAGAATAGCAAAGACATTAGAAACCTGCTATTTCAATCTTTTTTTGCATGGTTTTCTTTGTTATTTTCAGATTCCGGTTAGAAAAAGAGTGTGGCTAGCTCTCAGTTTGTTATAGGTCACTCATATGAACCAAGTTATGAATTCTCAACACATTGAGACTATTTCCTATGTCATTAAATATTCTTTTGTCTAAAAAGCCACTTTCAGCAATTGTTTGGCATATCTATTTTGGGGCTTCTTACAGATATAAAACCGTGCATCTATTACCAGGTAGGTAGGTTTCTGAAACATAATTGAATTACTGTAAATGGTGTAAACACATGCAGTATTTATTGCATATCATTCTGGAACAATATACATGAGCCTGTGAATTATACTATTTATTTTCTTTTAAGAAACAGTGTGCCAGTTATCACACATGAAGTTTGCATCAATTGACACTTCTCCTAGAAGCAAATGTAAACACCTGTTTCCCTGTGCCCTTGCTGGAATTAAGGAAGGGAATTAAAATCATATGTCACATTTCACTTCCTGTGCTTTTCCATGCTTTAGGCGCTGGGAGAGAGCCACCCTGCATCCTTTGTTAGGGAAACATTTTTGCACTGCCGTTTGCCCAAGTGTGAAATGCCTTATTTCCTTAAGTCAAGTTACCTAATCTCTTGACATTCCAAATATTAGCGTTTTAAAATCTGTTTTGAAATTAAGACAAGAGCAAACATCATTGCTAATGTACATTTGAAAGGGGAGGGGGGAAAGAAACCATGGAAACCGGCAGAGGAATTAAAATGGCAACTAAGAATTAGATGCCAGAATAGAACCAGCAATGGGCCAGATGAGGATTATAATTGGAAGCGATTTGACAGGAATTATAAGGTGTTCTTTTGCATTCTTCTTCTCTCCTCCCTCTCTCTGGTCAGGCTTTCAGGAAGGTTTGATAAATCTTACTTCAATTATTATATTTTTGTTCCTTGTAAAAACTCCTTATAAATATCACAGGCTGCCACAACCACACACAAACACAGCTCATTTTAGGCCACAGGATGGCACTCTGTGTGCATACAAGTGATAAAGTACTATGCTCCCCCTGGAAAAAAAAAAGAGAGAGAAAGAGAAAGACTCCGTGTCCCTTGGGGAGCTGTGAGAGACAGTGCTCACACGCTGCAGTATAAGCCCAGCAACTCTCCCCTGAACAAGGTTAGAGCAGCTAGTATTTTAGCTTTGCAAACTATGTGAGTCTTCTCTATCACACTGCCTAAGGCTGGGGAATCAATCCTGGGACCACTGCCTCCTGGCTTCCCTCCTCACCATCACAAAGGAGAATCTTACTAGACACTCAGAATATCCTCAGTGCTTCATAGGTTGTGGCTCTCTCCTTGAGGAAATATATCAGTTGTAAGACATGTGGGCATTTAACTGTGGGTCACGTGGCATGGGTATATTTCCGTGTCCCTGGTAATTCTAAATTTCCTGCATGGACATTTTAAAAAAAATCTGTCGTTAGTATCTCAGCCTGTGGAATGTGGTTAATGTGTGTTCAATGAGATGACGTGTGGATCAGATGGAAGGAAACACTGCTTTATTCTTATTTAGGCAACTGAGTTTTCATTGTTATCCTGCAGCAATCATGGCTTACTATTCAAATGTGATGTAAAGGGAAAGCATCCTCTTGCTTTGGAGGTTCACACCTCTGGCAGAATCGTCATAAAATGAAAGGTAGTCCCTAAATCCAACAGAGTTTCTCAGGAGGATGAACACTTAACTCAAACTTCAGTAAACTGTAAACAAAGGTCCAACAAGATCTAGATTAATGTCACAACTAGGAATTTCACAGGCAGGGAGAGGAAGGCATTCCTAAGCTAAATCATGGAAGAAGACAAAATCCAAAACAAACTCTCACCAAAGAATAACAAGAAAATAAGTCTGCATCAAACGTCTGAGAGAATAGCAGCCTTGAAGGCCAAGGTACGACTTTTGGATGTGGCCCAGAAATGGCATGAAAGCCTTTGGCCAGGGTTCTTTGTGATTGAGTGGGGGATAATCAATCTCATATCAGTACAGAGATTGGATGAGGGAAAAAGTTAGGGAAGAAAGAAGACAGTTTGTGAATGTGTCGCGGCAGCCAAGCAATGTAACAAGGCCTGAGACAAGGGCGAGAGGGAAGGAAATGGAGACAAATCTGGAGGTTAGAGAGATACCTGGTAAAAGATGGACTATATCGGACAAGGTGACGAAGTGAAACTAGCCTCACACTTTTCAGTCCTAGGGCATGATAAAACTGGGCTGAGCCCAACCTGCAAAGCGGTCAGATCCTAAGGCTTTTTCTTCGAGAGCTTTCCAAAGGTACATTTTTTTTCTCCTGCCGCATGCCCCTTCACTGCACTTCGTTACTTTATTACTCAACTAGAACCATCCGTGGCTCCACTGCCACACGATTTCAAAGGCAAAACCCCGGAGCAAAGCAATCAGGCAAGAGGTTCCTCTTCTGCATACAAATTTACAGTGGTACGAATTATCCAACAGGACAGGGGCCATGGGTCCCTGCCTATGAGGCACAACATCAAATAGCCCAGAAATCGGTAATATTTCTTCACTACTGTTCTATTTGAATAGGAAGCTTCCCCAAGACACTCTTATTTTGAACTGCTTAGTTCTCAGGGGCTGGTGCTATTGAGAGGAAGTTCAAACATTTAGGTTTCTGGTGGTCTAAATGAAGGAAATATATAAGGACCCCTGGGTCCATTATCCTTGGCCTCTTCCTGATGACTGACTGTTTCCTGTCCACTACCATTGGTGTCCCTCAGCCCACACACTTCTGCTAACAAGGTGTCTTACCCCAGTGCACAGGGCCAAGGGAAACATTGAGTGTGCTTGCTCACTGAACCTGTGAGCAAAATAAACCCTCCCTCTCTCTTTTAAGTTGTTCTCTGGGGTATTTTGGTCACAGGCACATGCTGTATGCAGTTACTAACTGTGTTTGTGCTCCCAGCCATGATTTCAAACATCTCCACATGCCCTTCTTGACTTCCATTGGACCATCTTGTCTCACTCCTTAAAGGCTGTGTTCTGGAGACTTCTTGCCAAAGCTAGAGCCCCTGTACCTCTGCTTCCTTCCTTCCTTCCTTCCTTCCTTCCTTCCTTCCTTCCTTCCTTCCTTCCTTCCTTCCTTCC